>NW_017259520.1:1114002-1123436 GCF_001594045.1 Atta colombica | reverse complement strand
TATAGAAGATAATTATAAATGTACTCTAAAAGATATAAAGTAATTATATATATTAATATATTAATATATTAATCCATATATATTGATTCTAGAATGTGTTTTAAACTCTTTATTCAATGAATTATAAACTATTGTACTGCATTAGGAGGTGACCATCCTGAGAATATTCTCTGGAGATTCGACTGCGATCTAGCGGGTGAACCAGACGTAATAATTTCCCCGCCGCCCCCGCCGCCACCACCCTCGGCAACAGTCTCGAGGACCACGACCCTTTGACCAATACTCGAAGAAGTACCGACAGGTGTACCTGTCCAAAAGGAACTACCCACGCAGGCCTCCGTGGTCGTCAACGTTACAGATCAGAAAGAGACATGCTTATAGCACATATAGTCGCCGGAGTGGGTTGGTAAACCGCAACGAGGGCCATTCCGCTCCGACGACGACGGCAAATCATCGATCGAGAGCACGCAAACGAGAACCTGAGACTGAGGTCAATTGAACGAGAATGTCATGATTAGAATTAGTGTTTCCAGCAAGATGCGTTCTCCTATTGTTTCAATGAGACTATGATAAATAGACGTGTGATACAACTAGCTCGATATTTGAAGATTGAGTAAAATCAAGATAATACGCTGGCACATACGATCCTCCCTTGTATGCCTGATACCGAAGGTATCGAGAGAAACGATGTTAATGCAAGGATGTGTATCTAATCGGGGTAATGGATACTATCTAGTTGCTCACCTGTAACTGTTTGTCTAGGCAGCATCGAATGAGTGGATCCTGGGAACTATCAGATTTATCAGTCTATAAAGACAACGGAATGCTATTCACAAATAAAGCGTGTTCCTCATGCGTCTAACCGACCATATATTTGATCAACAAATTGAAGCCAAAACTGAGGTATCAAATTAAAAAGTGTCAGTGTGTGAATGTCACGGATCAATCGGAATAATGGGAACTGAAATACCACGCGCAATACCAGTTGACCAGGAATTGCCGGTGTTTCGAAATTCCCCGAGGCAACGGTAAAATCGAGTGGAAAACCGGATATTTGTTCAAAGTATCCGACCGAATAGATCAGAAACCGTCCGCGACACCACGACGGAACATGAGCTGATATTATAGCCGAATTTCAAGTTAAACATATCGAAGCGGATTTAGAAAATCGATGAAGCTTGTTAAATCGACTGGTTTTCACATATAGAATTGTATTCCATTCATGTCGCGATTCGTGAATAGACTGAAATCTATTCGCGGGAATCAATAAATTATGAAACATCAAATTATCCATTGCAAAATATCTAAATAAATATTCACGATCTCATTCTCTTTCAATTCGGCAGTAATATGTAATTAATGTACGAAAATACAGAATACAGTCATAATATTCATTTGCGATTTTACACAACTCTATGTGTGAATACGAGCGTCAATGGCAAAGTCGCTGACATAATTGCACGTTAATGCGATGCCAATGTCTATTGGAATGCAGTTTCCAGTGACAATAATTTCGGACCGCAATTTTGCAGCAACCATAATATTCACGAAACAAATATTATACCTTTTACTCAAAAATGCACAGAAGGAACCAATAGACAAGTAAATGATCATACGCTGTAAACAGTTGAATAAAAAATTGCATATAACTAAATATGAATGGCTGTATCATATATGATTTGGACCAAATTAGTAACCACTGCCGGATTTAGCCTAAATAAATTTCATGCGTCCAATAATTTTGAACAAAAACGTACAGGTACAAAAATCAAATTACAAGAAATGAATTGCTTATTGTTACAAAACGAGAACTGCTTATTGTTACAACAAATTTACAGAATTATCTAATAATTTAAATGTTATTTCTAAATTTATAATAAAATATAATTAATAAAAAATACAAGATTCGAAAGTAATAAAAAATATATTTTACGTATTGTTATTTATCTCAGAAATTATTTATTTAATTAGACGAATACGAACATTTAGGAATTCATGGCAAATATAATTCGTTAATAATTTTCGATGTTTGATTGAGAATTAATTATAGATAATTAATTATAGACTCATATTTATAAATCGTTATTCAATTATTCAATATTTCAAAAAGAGTTCTGTTTTATGTGAATCTATATTTGTATCTGTATTGAAAAATCTGCTACTATTTTTATGATTCATGATCTGTAAATGATTGTCTATTAATGATTATTTATCATATAATTATCGACTATGAATACCGATATCTTTAATTTTATATTATAACAAAACCCAAATAACAAATATAATATATAAATCTTTAATAATAATTAATATACGTATGCATTTGACATATAATATACGAAATTTCTTTCATTACATGGAAAGTAGTGAATAAGTATGTTAATGTAAAATTAATCTTAAAAAAAATATTAGCAGTTCTATAAAATTTGAAAAATCAATCAGAAATTGAGTCATAAGATACTTCGAATGATGGATAAAAGAATACGATCATTGGCATCAAACTCTTCCTTACTGTATTATAAATAAGATAGTACACTAATTGTTGAAAAAAAGATTTCTAAATCTTTTATATATGTGTAATTTATAAATACATTTAATGTATGTATAAATCTGTATATGTATATATGCGTCGATATGTGTGTGTGTGTGTGTGTGTGTGTGTGTGTATATATATATATACGTACATATTACGCGCGTGCGATAAGCAGGAAATCCGTGAAGCGAGCAAATGCAACAAAAGACCTAGTCATATTTTGACACAATCGAATAGTTTATTATTATACTGGCGCGTGTACAGTGTTTTTCATGAAAAACAAAAAGTAAAGGAGGTAACCCAATTAACTGTTTGACAATTTTTAGCTATACATTGCGACGTTCCGTATTGTGAACATATTATTACGTGCGTGTACCGCTGTTTGTTGAAGAGAACACGTCATTCAGCGAATTTATTGATACGTTACTAACTGTTGGAAAAGAAAGAGTGAAAACGATTCTGTGAATGTGTACGTTTAACATTACGAGCAAAATAAAAAAAGGAGAGATAAAAAACATAAAAATAAATAATCTGTACTGCCATTTACAATAAATAATTCGCGACACACAGTCTTAATTCCATACGTTTATACGGCTACAATACACATTGCACACAACATATAATACAATTAAAGAGCGAAAGTCAAAATCATCGAGACCGTTAATAACATATTCATCATGGAATTTATTAGCAAAAAAAGGCGACGGTTGTATATGTATATATGTGTGAATAATATATAAATTTTCAGTGGAGCAAATCTATATCAAAAAATGTGTGCAACAAGAAAATCACGACGCACTTCTTCCACTCTTGCATAAGAGATATTTCTATATTCTCATCTTCGTGAGAAACTTCCAAAAACAGTTGACTATTGTTACACTATATCTACGATTATTACGTTTTTTGACAAAATTAAGTTTTATTTTTTTATTGCATAAAAACGAAAAAAAAACGAATGATCTAAAGCAACTGCTCAAGCTAGAAACTGGCAATGATTTATCGGTGCGTAAATGATCAAAGTCTAGTTATACAAAAGGGATGTTTATGAATGTTTATCATCAGTGAGAACAATTGGGTACTTTCTCTACATCGGAATATAAAAAATTTGAATACTGATTGTACAGTTTTTAATAATACAGGAAATAAATTTTGTCGACGATCGTAAAAATTTAAATCTGTATATAAAATTATGAACATAAAACATATTTCTTACCTCAATGCTATTATTATAATGATGTAAAATTTCCGTGGTTAACGCTGAAGACAAATTTTTTTTAAAATAAAAATAGTTTATTATTGAAACATAAAAAGAGCGTAAAATTGATAGTGTCTTTACACTAAAAAAACAACAAAATTTGAACATTTAGAAAATGTCCTGTAGTTTTTAATATTATTTTAGGAAAGTACGAGTATATATTTGAGAAAAAAATGTTTTCACATGACAGCGTTAATAGATAACAAACTGAAAAACTACAAAGCTATGTTCAATTCATTTTTTCCTTTTTTCGGTGTATTTTTCAATGGACATGTTTTATTTTTACTTTTTTCGCAAACTCTTTTATTTACACAATCCAATTTATTCCGTTATCGCACAATGATATGACAGCTTTTGAGCTGTCTCTTTATATAGGTTTTTTATAAACAGTAAATGTAGCTATCAATCTTCCGGAAGAATATCCGCCGAACGTTTATGCAAGTATATGCCTACAATTGTACCTACTTCTCCATCAAATGATTCTGTCAGCACAGCATTTCACGGACAAAACAAAAAGTCAATACAAACGTTTTGTCAATCACAAGTAACGCTTGAATAAAATATTTCAAAGAATATTCCTATTTTTCATCAATCATCCATCACTATCGTTACAAAGTTTATGCTAATTTGATTTGCAATTCTCGATAAATACCGTTTAGATGGCTGAATAGTGTATTCAATGGCTCTCAATGGCTCTCAATGACTCACGGGACAGAGCGACTATATTCATGGATTTCGAGGAAATTGTTACATTGCAAATCCGTAATCGTATCTAATCCGATATCCGTAGAACAAAGCAGATAAAGCTAGCAATCGGTGAAATACGCACGACTGAGCGACTGTGCATCTCCCAAATTCTCTAATCAAGTCAAAGATTCAATTTATCCAACAAAACAACAACTCGAGCAGAAATCACAAATAGAATAAGCTCTAACATTTCGCTCAAAAAAATTCGTTCATAGTTAATATAAAATTTTTTATTTTAATTTCAATTGTCTAAATTATTTCGTAACATAAATATTAAATCCGTTTATAGCAAAGAACCTAACCATTACCGAATCTATCGAATGAAAAATTAGTAATTTTCATCACTATTTATCATTTATTGTACTATAATATTATTCTCATAAATAACAATTACTTAATTAATGTATTCTATATATCTTACGATTATTAGAAAATTTATGAAGCCACATTAATTTGTTATTATATTTGCAATCATTTTTCAACGTTTTTGAAAAATATATCATTAATATAATATAAAAAGAGGAAAATACTGTTATAAATAAATTTCAGAAATATTGTATCTTTAATTTTACATTTCCATCGCATGCATTTCGTACGTTAAATTGTTAGAAAAAGACTAAAACAAAATGACGCTATAGCTATATCGAAAATTGCATTCATTTAGTCAGTGTGCATCAAAGAGAGTACACTAAAATCCAGGTCATTCCCCGACATTTGAGACTAGTGAAAAAATGTGAGGAAGATACATGGAACGCAATCATCCCTGGAGTGAAGCTTTGATAACTTTCCGGAGCAGCTAACCATTTACACGAAATTTTATAGTCGATTTCTCGAAATATTTATCACGGTAAATGTATTTCATGAAGACACAATTAATAAATAAAAATAAATTTTTTTAATGTTTAACATATTAATACTTCTATTGCTTGACCTTTCCCTAATTTTCCTAATAAAATTTAATTTTCTTTTAACTTTTATATTTATACATTATGTAATATAATTACACTCGTATTATGTAATAATTACACTGATTGTCATCTAAATTACATCTCTAATTCTCAGTATGCATTAAAGTTACAAAATATTATATAAATTTATTGAACGACACGAGCGAAATTCATAAACAAGAGAAAAAAATTTTAATATTGCTTAACGAGACTCTAGAACAAATAATTCTTTTGCTTTGTTGTCTTTTTCCTTTTCTTTCTATTTTTATTTTTTGTCTCTTGAGACAACTAAAACCAATGGGAAGATCCATTAATGTCCAATGCTTAAAGTAGATGTCATCCTTGCTTTTCTTTGTCTTGACACAATCACTCCTCTTTAGTTAGTTCGTTAATAAATCACACGTTACAAGTAAAACAAGATTTATAGCAATAACACAAATTGAAATAAAAACGAGGTAAATTTATTGGCAAAGTTAATTGAAAGTGTGAAATTATGTGATAACACTACTTAAAAATATTACAAAAAGTAAAAAATATCACAAAAAAAATAAAAGTTAGCAATAAGGTATCAATTTCTTATCCAATATGAACTGTTCTTCACATATAATTTAACTATCACTTTATATCTACATAATAACATAACTTTATTTAGTAAAAACAAGTGTTTCGAAAGAAAAGCAAATATCACTATTGCATGTATATGTTATCATTATCTCTATCAAGCTAGCAGAATCAAATGAATAAAATCGAAAAAATCCGTTGAATTATTTTAGTGATAATTTTGTGCTAATTTGTGCTAAATATAATTTTATACCACATGCCATTTAGAAGAAACTCGTGATTTTGCTAACTTGATATGAAAGTTGTAAACCTAAACTGGAACTTCGCTTCGTGGAATGGGAAAGTTGTAAACCTATGTGAAACCTCGCTTCACGTGGAAAGTTGTAACCCCATGTGGAAACCTCGCTTCGCATTAAAAAGTATATGCGTGGAGATAGTATTCCGCCTCACCTTCGCAAAATCACGAATTTCTTCTATCTAGCGTGTGAAACAATATAAAATTGTTTCATAGCCCAAATCAACACAAATTATATCTGCTATTTTTTTTTCTTTTTATCTTGTGATTCTATTAACTTAATTTTAAGTAGCAGCGCCACGAATGTCTTCTAAATGGCATATAATACAAAATATATTTATATTTTGTAGCACAAATCAACACAAAATGAGCACTAAATAGTTCAGTAAATATTTTTCGATTTTGCACATTTATTCTTGCTAGCTTGACAGAGATATTACTATTTTATAGTCTGAGAACTTTACTTAATTTTTAATTTAATGTAACAAGAAAATGACATAAAATTTGACAAAATTATACAAAAGCAAGATTTCCTCAAAATTTTATATTTTACGTTCAATCAAATTGATTGCGTATTTTATTTTCAATAATTATATCTTTAAGCGAAGCTCGAGTCGTTTAGTGCTTATGAAATTTACGAGCGATATACGCCAGAAATTTCCCAGGGGAGTGTCATCTAGTTTGGATATCGATTGACAAACAGGACCTCTTATTAACCGTTCCACCGCAATATCTGATCGAAAAGCATCCGCTGACAGATCCGTCGGCGGAAGCTCATAGATAAATCTACGTGAGTCCTATGCCGTTGATTGATAGAGCTCGGAGCTATCGGGGCGTGATTTGCGTTGATGATGATAGGAAATTCCATAATTTTCCTGATACCGATGTACGCAATGTACTCATACCACTCAGTATGTTACTTAATCCATTAAACATCTAATTACGTGTTTTGTTAATGTATACGTAAATCCGAGCGTAAATCTAAATACACATAGAGCGAATAAATCTGATATTAGTAAAAGAAAATCTTAGTAAATATATATATTAAAAGAAACTGTTGATAAAAACATATTATGTTTTAATTTATTTAGTGAAAATGCAACAAAATAAGAAAAAACGGTTTTACATACAAAATATTGCTTTCTAAAGATTTATATAGATATGCGTTCGATTCAAATTTTAAAATAATACAATCATATGAATAATAATATAGTGAAAATAATTTAATGATTATAAAATTATTACAATCATTTTTGAAACTTTTAATTCTGTAACATTTTCATTTTGTACATAAATTAATAAGTTTGAAATTAATATTGAAATATTAAATACACGTTTAGTAATATTCTATGAGATATCATAGAATAAAATTTTAAATAATTATCATTCATAATGAGAAAAAAGATTTTAAAAAATATATTAAGTATACTTTCATCTTTAAATCTTTGTGTATTCTCGCATATATAACTGGTAACAAAATCGTAAATCAATCTACTGTGTAATTACAAACCTAAAACACGGAACAATAGTCTAAGTTTAACTATTACGAAGGTGCATTCTGCTCCCTATACACTTTGTGTGCAAATTAACTAAGCTAGCAAATAATCAATATCAGAGTATGTATCGTACTAAGATAAAACCTGTTTCATCATTCGATATTTATCATCATTTTTAAAGCTCTATCTGTTATTTATCTCACTAAAATAATCGATTCATTATATCAATAAATTATATTATTGATAAATCTATATTGAGTTAAAAAAAGAGTTGAAAGTATAATATTTAAAAGTAATCAATTACCTATTTTTGATAACAATTATATTTATATAAAGATTATGCGTTTCGCGAATTTTCTCCATATCCAGATCCAATCTTGGAAGGCATTCGCCCGCGAAACGCATATCTTTATATAGAAAGCACCCGTAGAAGTCTCAAGAAAATTATATTTATACTTATTTGTTATTTTATTAATTTTTTGATATTTAATTTAAAATTAATTATTTAGTATATTACTTCTATAGAAAGTTCAAAAATATAGAATGCAGTATATAAATTGTATCTATACGTTGTTTGTTTTATTTGCAAATTTATATATCAAAGATTCTAAATTTTTACGGTTTTTGCATATTTGTCTTTACACAACATATAGAAATATAAAATCTACTTTCATGAGTTGCAAACATTCAATCATTCACAAGATGGAGAACACAATCTCTATTAATTCCGCTTTCCTTTAAGGATGTATTTATACGTTGCAATCTTTTCGGCGAATACCTTTAAGCAATAATATTAATTGTGAAGTTGAAAACAAAAATAGATAAAGATTAAATAATTTTGTGTGTGTAAAATAAAAATGTTTCGTAAATTAAAAAAATAGTTTATAAAGATTCAGATATTTCCTTACCCGCTCAACACTACTTTATACCCTCTATACCCGGATGTTTGTATAGCTTTATCAAGTAATTCATATAATTTCGCCACCGATTCGTCGGCTAACACGTGTACCAAATATATAGTACTACCAGTTAATGATCTAACTTTCAATCGCAACTCGTTAGATTTTCCAGTCGCTTCATTAACCTGACGTAATATCGGAGGCTGAAATAAAAAACAGATTTTCAAGTAGATCATGATTGGACATGATTTTTTAGATACATAATTTATCTTATCTTTTTCTGTTGATATTTGAATATACTTCTCACCGTACTCTTTCTTGCACAAGTAGCCGATTTTGAATCCCGAGGATATTTCGTCGCGAAATACTCAGATACAAGATTGATCTTAAGCTCACCAATATTATTGACTTCCGCTGTGCTTAATGCTTTCGACCGTAATGTCGATTGCGTAACTATACCCAATCGCCCTGCAGACGAACTGGCAGATTTCGAACGTAACCGAAAGCGATTATCAACAATTTGTGACCTACTAGAAAATTTAATTTCAGTATTTAATTTCAATATATAAATGTATGGATTACTTCATCTGAGTCAAACTTTGATGACGATCTATCAGAAAAGCTATGGTGTTTCATCCTGCTGCTACTTGTAGATCTTAAGGTATCTTTCGATTTGGATGATTGTTCACTCATCGATATAT
>NW_017259520.1:1104557-1113902 GCF_001594045.1 Atta colombica | reverse complement strand
ATATATATATATATATATATATACAATATATAATTTATTCAAATATATATAATAATTTGGAATAATATAATAATTTGGAAAATTTAATGAATAAGATTTACTTTTTCTCGTCGACTACTTCGTGCTAATTCAGCGTTAACGTGAGATTGAATGTGAGAACTAGAACAAACATTATTATGCGAAGCCAAAATCTGCGATCTCAAAGAATATATATCGACAGAAGGCGATTCTGAAGAGATTCTGGAATCCAATAAACTAATGGGGCGATAAGAAAATGCATTATAAAATTTACATAATTATATAGTTAGTTACTAATTTCTTCATAATTACGAGATTAATTATAAGATTAATTTGGATATACATACATATTAAATATTGTATATATATTTTTTTAAACAAAAAAGCATCGGTTTAGACTTACTATAATTTAATATACATTCTTTGATAAAAAAAAGGTTATGCCTAGATCTAGACTTATATATAACCTCTTTGTCAAAGAGTGCATATTGTAAATTGAGTACTTAAATATTTACTATATGTGTTTCAAATCAGTAGTGATAATACCGGCTTGGAAGTGATAAAAGCGGAATGTTCTCGGAAGTGTTATCTTTTGGTGAAGGGTTTGCATGAGCATATTTTTGAAAAATGCTATTTGATCTGCGTAAATTTGTCGATAACAATTTATCCATTGGAGATTGCTTTCCCAAACGATATCCTTGACCAGGAAAACTAACAGAATTATCTATATACAAGTCTGTTCTATGATCTTCTATCTATAAGCGTAAGTCAAAATATTAATTGGAAAAAATAATAGAGATTCTCTCTCTCTCTCTCTCTCTCTTTCTCTCTCTCTCTCTCTCTCTCTCTCTCTCTCTCTCTCTCTCTCTTTAATCAAATTTTTGTTAATCTCACAGATTCTAGAAAAAAGATCCTAAAAAAAGTGCGGAGAATATCTCGTGTGTATCTTAAAACTCTATTCTATTATTCTACATTTACCATAAAAGGCACTCCGTCAGGATATTCTTGTTGCAATTCAGATGGAAAATATCCGTCCAGAATATCACGGATAAATGAGATTGCAGTCGAATCATGGTAAGATCGCAATGGTCCTCCATTGATGCATATACCATTTTTATAAAATTTCAATGCCATGCAGGAAGGAGTCTTTAGTTAAAATGCATTAAAAAATGCTGATTGACGATATAAATAATTACTAATTAACAAATATATTAATTTCAATTAATTAATATCTTCGATATTTGTGATGTATATAAAAAAAAATTCGCGTAATTTCATGGAGTCTTGCAAACAATATTCTACATTATATTTACATGCTATGAAAGTACGTATTATGAAACTATTATGAAGAGTATTACTTTGAAAGTCGCTCCTCCTCCTTTCTCATTATGATGAATGTGAACTTCACCCTTTCCCGCAGCTAGATTCAACTGATCGATATTCGTAACTAATTGTTCATAGCACATGTTGATATAATTACTATAACGAAGTTATTATTAATTATTAGAATTGCTATTTTTATTTCTAGCTAGTAATAAAATATTTATTTTAATTACTTGCTACTATCTACGTTTGTCGTACTTTTGGTATCACCCACCCATATTAATCCATAATCAGCCAAGAACTTCTACAAAACGACATAATTGCTAATTTCTATTTATGTTTTAAATACGTCAAACAAACATATTTGAAATATAAATTTAAACCTCCATTTCGCTGATTTTATGTTCTAACGTTAGATATCGTTGATAAAAATATTCAGAATTCTTAGCTTGACTTCGTTGCTCCTTCTTTCGCAGCAATTCCTGGCTTTTGTACTTAGTTTCCCATTCTTTAATCTATCAAAATAATATGACATATCATAAAAAAATTGTAAAAATCATTCAGAAGTTTCAAAGTACGAAAATATATAAATAGAATACACGAATGTATTCGATGTTGTAAAATAACTAAATTTAACTAAATAAACGCAATGTAAATACACAGCTTAAAAATTAACTCTGCTAAAAAACTAACTATGAATATAATGATAATATTATATTCTATAATAATAATACTACATTCTTAGATTAAAAAAAGCGTACAGAGAACCTTCCGCTTTAAGCGTCCAATTTCCTGATCCTTAGTTCGCAAACCTTCCTCGGCTTTCGTCAAAACAGATTGCATTTTTCGCATTTGTGACTCAGCTAAATGCAATTGTTTCGTCAACATGCCAATGAGCTCACTTTCTGAAATTAATACGCGATACGTAACAAACGGATACATAACAAAATCTACAACTGTTTTAAATGCTTAATGTAACATTCTATTTAAAACTACTAAATTTTATTATTAAAATATTCTAGTCAACTTTTAATTTAATTTCTTCTCAACCAGTAGTTCTATATTATCATACAAAATTCTATAAAGTACACAATTTTTAAATACAAAACCTTCTTCGATTACGTCATTTATGGCAACCGAATTTCTAGTTATCTTCAATGAATTGTTCCATAATTTTCTCGCGGAAAGATTTGCATTGGAAACCTGATACCCGAACGTATTATGTAATTTGACGTAACATATTTTGTCTAATATTTTATGTCTATGATATAAATGTCACACAGCTACCATTTTATTAACACGAATAGAAGATTTTCCATAACCAAGCATAATTTTGCTATCTTCCGATAGATCTGTCTTCAGATCCGCCATTGTAGAATCTGATATACATGTTGACGAAGGTAATGTTTTTAATCTAGCAAAATATTATATTATTATTTCTTGATATATTGCTAAAAAAAATGCATATTTTTCGTTATTATAACCATAACATCATAAAATAACCTACTTGCAATTGTTGTCATGTGACAGGATCAAGGAATTTTTTGAAAATTTCTTTCTCGAATGAATTGAAGACTTTCCTTGATTCATGTTATAGATGATGGCATTAATTAACGAGTTCGACAACATTTACATGAATTTTCTTACGTCACCAAAAAGTAGTTATTCGCCCGAAGTTGTGTTTACATTATGCGACGTAAGAAAAGTCGATTCAAATAGAATTCAACATGAAAAATGGCAACAATTTCTATACAGTATCACAGCAGAAATATTTTACAATTATATTTTTTCTTTTTAATTTTAATATCAGTCTATTCTTACTTTTGGATTGGATCAAAGAAATTAGGTTTACTTACTTTCACTTATATTATTTCATGTTCGATTTCTTTTTCTATATCAATTTTTCTCTCTTTTTGAACTAACTAAACATTCGTTACAGTGTTATTGATGTTTAACAATAAACTTTTGCACGCTATTTTACAATTGCGATTTATGAATAGATTTTAAGCCTTTATGTTACAATATGTATAGAAGAGAAGAAAAGAATTAATATTCTATTGCATCTTAAAGTATACGGTAAAAATAAGGATAAAACCTTCCAATATTACAAATCATAATTCAAATACGCAAAGTAAATATCAAATTTTCGAAATTATTTTTTCAATTAATACATATCTCATAAAATACGTTTCAATAAATAAATAATCTAAGTATCAGAAACACTAATTCCTAAAAATTTATTCATTAATAAAGAAATAATTTAATAATGGCACATAAGGGTGCGATACTAGTCTCGTAAATGAGTCATAGGGATCATATCTAACTTGTTCATCGTATGTTATGTTATGCGACAACTTACTTTCGCAGAATTATAAAATTTCTAATATTCTTGAAATATACTTCTTTAAAATAATTTTTTTAACAAATAATGTCTAATCTTATATTTCTATATTTCTTTATAATATTAAAATAAATTCTTTATCCCGCTATCTGTGTTGCAATTTTGTATGTAAAAATAAAAACAGTGTCTAAACTTCTCCCCGAAATCATCCAACACAACTGTGATAGGAATCCTATGTAAGGAATCCCTTTCTTTTTAAAAATTGAGATTTTCAGCTAGTTGTTATCCTTTCCAGCAATTCTAAATTTCTCCTTCAAAACCAATCAACTTTTTATATTAGAACATGTCGTGCTCTTGCTTATAATGATCTTAACAAGGATCCGCCCATCTTAAGTAAAGATTCATCTCTTGATTGAACTATTGTGAGTGTCTTTCAATTCTCTTTTATAATTTGTAGCGAAATGGAAATATACTACAATATATACTTACTGTTAGATTCAGTACTGGACTGATATTTGAAATACTTTTATTTAAAATACATGTGCAATACAAGTGTATTTTGTATTTCGACAAAAGCATATGAAAGCATATGAAAGTATTTCGTATTTTGTATTTAAAATTAAAAGATTAAAAGTTTTTGTATTTTATAATAATGTTGCAATAATAAAATTGATTTTATGACTCTGAAATATAAAATACTTTCAATCTTTCAATATTAATACTGAAATGCAAAATACAAAATATTTTTATATATTCTCATGCATGAAATACAATACAAAATATGATTGTCTTATAAATACTGTTTTTCAAATAAAAATATTTCAAATACATGCCCAAGCCCTGGTTAGATTATGCTTCGATTAACAACAAGCACAGTACTGCATTAATTAAATTGAAATCTTTTTGCCTGTATATCGTGCCGAGTGAAGTTATTTAAGAAGATAGTTTTTCTACTTTCTCAGCATTTTAAAGTGTTACGTTGCATTTCACACGTAATAACATACTATATTGCACCGCGACGGCGCAGTAAACCTCCATCGATCGCCTGGGCAGTTGGGCTGGTTGGGCATCGTTCGTTCTTGAGTCACGTGATTACGACACAGTAGTTGTCGTCATCAGAGGAGCCGACGCAACCATTATGTCGACTTGCGTCGGCAGTTGGCAGCAGTCGTGCATTTGGTGCGACGTTCCCCGCGTTTCACCGGTGTTCGCGCTTCGGTTTGATTCGCCTCTCCTTGTCTCGCTTCTGCCACACCTGCCTTTATCACCTCCATTTTTTTGACTTATCGTGAAGCGCTTCTCTAGGCAACGTAGGTGAACACGCGCCGGTATTGTCGCGTGTGCCGCCGCGTGGATGAAAATGCCGCGCAAGAGAGCATCTACGCTACACGAGACATCCGCTGGACGCAGAAACGTCACTAAAGTGAGTCCCCATCGGCTGTCCTTCGATTTACGCAATTCTTATGACTCACTGCTCGAAGGCAGTTACAATGGACCACGTGCTTTTAGCACGTTTTCAGAAATCAGCGTGTTTAACCTCAAATCGGCCAGTGTTCATCCACCAATTTTACACCAATTTTTATCTATATTATACTTCGTCAAACGGTAGTTATCGAACCCATGTTAACCTAATTTCATAGAATTGCGCGATTTGCGCAAAGTCACATCGTTCGAGTAACCTTCAATTATGATATGACTAATTGCAAGAGCACTGTGTCACACAGTATCACATCGTGTAGCATGGTTGAAAACAAGACGTAACATTCATGACAGATGTTTCAAGACTTTTATTTTAAATATTGAGATTTTACTGTATTATCCAAAATGACTGAGAAATTTTCTTTTCGGCAATGCACAGAAATTAATTTCTATTTTGTTAAAGTTTTCTATTTCTATGTCTACTGCATGTAAAAACTTATGAGTGTAATCAATCTGTTTACTTTGGACAGGAACGAATTGAAGGTGACTGATAGGAAGGTAACTGGTGAGTTAAAGGTTAATAATGTGACTGATGTATAAAAAAAAATTGAAATTTCTTCAAGAATTGATCATCATAAATAACATGATTTAGAAGAGTTCTTTTAGCATCTTATGTTAAAATATTTATCAGCGAAAAAATCAACTGCAATTCTTTTTAATCATCATTAGGGATTGGCTACCAAATCATCTATCAAATGAAATCATATTAAGATATAGCAATCTGTGAAGCAAATTTTCTAGAAATTTAGGAACTATTTATTTAGAACAATATAATATAGGGTCTACTTTTCTTGTTATGGATTGCAATTCCATTATTATTAAATATATGAAACAGACCATGTACATCATCATAATTTACACTACAAACAAATAGTAACAATAATAATGAACTTGTCAATGCTCAGCTTCAAGAAGTTATATATGTATATATGTATATTACTAGACATACCAGAAACCATCTATGTCTCTTAACCGGAGTTAATTAAAATTAAATTCAGATCTCTTAAGGTTTCCTACAGTAATTGGCATGTTTCTTTAATTATGTTGCACAATCAGAAAATTGTAAAGATGTAAAAAATCGTTTTGTCTTGATATTTGTTGCACGTAATTACAACTATCGCAATGTGTAATAACATGTTAAACTAACATGTTAAATTCACTATATTATTTTACTTTTCTTGCTATTCAAACAATTCTAATTTTCAAACTAAACATATATTCTTAATTAAATAATATATTTCTTGTTTTTAATTTTCTTTAGCACTGTATTATCATATTATCACTGTATTATCATTTTCCTGTTTGACACTTTGCTTTATACACAAATGTAATACAAAGTATTATGTTAATAATTTGTATTACGTTTACTTGATAACCTAATAGTAAACTACATTTTGACAATACATAAAATATGACACTTTATTTTTTACGAACGGAAACAAAATTCTACACATATTTATGAATATTATATACGTAACTGTGTTATGACGCACACGCTTTTATATTTGCTCGGAGTATGATTTGATTGATCGAATTGTATTACCTCCCTTACTTGTGAACCTAATAAGGTCAACTAAGAGATAATTAAGCCCAATATTGCGGGCGATAAAATTCTTCATTATGATAATAATGATCGAATAAAACGTTATTTCATAATTGTGAAATTTTCAACTCCATTTGGACTTAAGATAAATTTACTCCATTAGCACTTTGGATAAATTTATACATATTTTATTAACTCGTATATCATCGGAAAAATAATCCATACTTCAAAAGACCCTTGAAACTTGTAAGGTCAAATATAAACAGATATTACACGTTATCATTTCTCGGCATAATACAACACAAACTATCGATCGATCAAAGAACAATCTCTATATTTTACTGCAAATATATATTTAAGAATGTCACAATCGAGAGCGTGAAATAATTCATGAGTATGCGTGTGTGCTTTGTATTGACAGTTGTATAGAAAAAATAATGAAATATTTATGATGCGCACGAAAAGGCTAGTAATATAAAAGAAAATATTTTTGAACTGAAATAGCATTGCTGATATATTCGCCAATACAAGAAAATGCACGAGTTATTAAATCTATTGTAATGATACACTTAATTAAATCTATTACTGATGATATAACGCATTCCTGAATTATATCCATTTAACGTATTATTCGGTATTATATAACATGATCATTTCAAAGATTCATTCTTGTAAGGAAACAACAATTATTTCTTAGTTAATTACATCTTATAGATTCCATTATCGGAATATAATAATTTATTAAGTCAGTGATTACATCAGCGTTACTTCTTTATCATATTTGCTTTAAAAACAATCAAGTGGAACTAATGTTTCTATAACAAAATAATTAATATCTTTTTATAATTTTTTTATAAATCTAAATATCTTCTTCCTTATTATTTTTAGTTAATTATGTAAATATTTTTTATTTTTCCAGTCTATGTATAACTCATTACTCATATCTTTTTTATGTAATGAATTTGTAATGAACATGTAATGTATTTAATAAAACCTGTATTTAATAAACCTGTTTTTATTGATGAATTATTTGTTATTAAATATATTTATTACATATGAAAAGATATGAGTAATACGTAGACTGGAAAAATGGAAATAAAAAATATTTACATAATTAATTAAAATATAATAATGAAGAAGAAAAATAATTATATATATTTAGATTTACAATATAAAAAGATATTAATTAATCTGTTTCTCTAAACTAGTGCACTATTTATAGTTATATATTGTTTTACTTCAACTTACTGTATTGATATACACCAATTCATCGATAAAGAACAGATGAATCATTCATTAAAACTTCGAGTATAGCATGTGACTGTCAGTAATAATCGATTATTAAAAAAATGTCACGTGTTTTACCCCTAGTATAGTAATATAATATTCCATACATTGTTCTTTCGTACTATAAGAACACGGTCGAAAACCGGCGCAATGGTGGGGTCAATGAAGATATTCGACGCCTTGGTTCGGTCGCCTTTCAGTGTCGACACTTCGTTCTGTCTGCAATCATGTCAATCGCGTATCGCGATTTCTTCCGTTCACCACACACTTCAAGTCGCGCCTGTTGCATTTCGTAAAGTCGTAATCGCGTTCTTCTACATATCTCGGAACTTTATCTTCGTAAGTGACATTTCGAACAGAGGCCAATGTGATATTTTTTTACATTTTTCATGAATTTATTCATTTGTGATTTATGATTTATTATACTTCGTTATCTCTTATCAATTTTGATGCATCGATGTATCGAGGTTTCTCACTCACAACATGACTGTCGGAAAACGAGAAAATATGCTAATATGATGCAAATTTCCTCATTCGCTATTACTAGCAAACATTCTTATATTCCCTCTCTCATCGAACTATATGAATTTATACTAACTTTTCAACATCACTTCAGCGACATGATTCTTCGATATTGAAGCTAACGATTACTTGGAAAAAAAAACTGTTCGCGCATACTAGCGTAATTCTTTTCACACGGAAGATAAAAAATGTAATAATAATTTATCTTCATGAATATTTAATATTATATTGTTTTAATAATATTAGGTGTAGTAAAAAGAAATCCATTATTTTTGCATGAAATTGAATGGAAAAATAATGGATTTCTTTTTACTACACCTAATACAAGTTCTTTATCGTTAAAATATTAATATAACATAATATCCTTAATAATAACATTGTTTTATTCATATAAATTCTTCATTCAGAAGTTAAAGTGTATTATATCAATTTTTTAATTTTGATAATGTCTCATTATCCCGTTCCATTTCTTATGGAAAAATGAAGATAACATTACGATTTTATGTAACTTATAAGATAAAAGTTCTATTAAATTGAACAAATGTAAATAATTTTCATACAAAAATGCTTCCTTCACCACGTAAAAATACTATATAAACTTTAATTATATTAATTATTTTTGATTTTATGCACATTTATCATCATATGTAATATAAAAGGTTTATTCGTGTTATTTGTTATGAATTCAGTATCTTCGCTTTCTCTCTTCAATATCTGTCTCATTTTAGATTCAAAAATTTTGAGGGATTTTTTTTAATGCGAATAGACTTAATATTATTACTCAATGAATTATCCGATATTTTGAAACACTGAATGCAAATAAAATAAAAAA
>NW_017259520.1:1089935-1104457 GCF_001594045.1 Atta colombica | reverse complement strand
TCCTTTATTTATAATATAAGTCACCGAACTGTGACAGCAGTTTGACAGTTCTCTGTCATAACATTCATAGATGCAAATATGTATTTTCAGCCGTCGTGCGAAAATTTAAGGAAAAACCTTGATTTAAAATAAGATAATTAAAGAGTGTAGAATTTAAAAATATCATGCGTTTTGTGATCACTTTTGCGATTTATTGAAAATTTGTTCCGAAGTTCGAAAGATCCGTATCCAAATCGGACAGTACGCTAGATAAATTATAAGCCTGGTTGTAGTTCTGATGATCGACCAAATGGTCCAAGGAATTAAATCAGTAAAATATCATGAGTTATCAGACTCACAATTGTCAGATTAATTAAGTTTTATTGATTCCAATTCTAATAAAAAATATAAACTATCAGTAATTTTTATTTAATAAGATTATATATTATATATATTTTATAGAGAATGAATATATATATATATAAAATAGATTTTTATCTGCACAATGCTCAAATTATTCTTTTGACTTGAATGTTGGCATAATTATCTGCCAAAATTTTTGTTGATAAATGCTTTTCAACAAACATTTTGTTAGATAACATTTTGTTGATTTATACTTTTTTATACATTTCATTCCCTTTTGTAATTTTTTTTTTAAATAAATTTGTTATCAAAAAAATTAATTTATTATTGGGACTTATACGGGAAATCCACTTTCTCCGGTAGATAATTGTCCCATTAAAGAGAGTGTCTTTATATTGATACCATCTTAGAAAATTTTCTATCTATTCTCAAAAAATACGTAAAAATTGGTAAGGCTGTCTTAGAATTTATGGTCAATATATAAATCAACATATCAGTTCTTATGTTAAAACCATCTTAAGCAATGTCTTAAGATGCTAATACGGCTCTCTGATCGATGACATTTTAAAACTATACTTGGACAATTTTAAATATAAAAATCGACTATGAATACCGGCATATATTTCACAATCAACTCAATGCATAGTATACAAAATTTCATGATTACGATATATGTTAGACAGACAAAACTTAAACATCAACTTAAAACTAAAATCTATTAAGCACATCGTTAACGTTCAAAAAGAAAAGTGGTTCTCCTGTTGTATTCAACTGCAGTCTTACAACTAATCACGATTTCAAATGTAATGCCTTGCAGATCTCAAACAATAAATCAAGTTATAATAAAAAATTAATTTCTGAAATGGTGCATATAAGAAAACAAAAACATGAGTTTAGCAAAATCACAAGAAATTACTGTTTAAGTCGTTCCTCCTTACTTTGTCTTCTACCTAATTTTTCCCAACATCCTATACATTCCCCCTCCTACATATTAATCCCCCCTTTTTTCATATTCTATGCTTTGCTTTTATCATCTTGCCTTTACATGTTTTTCGATTTCATTTCCATTATTAGTCTTCTCGGTCAAACTTCGTTTTTCTGTGTCGATCTTAATATTTTTTAGGTATGTTTTTCAATACATCTTCTTTCTGTATTCCTGATAAATTTATGCACCCAATCAAAAACACTAAGTATTTGTATTACCGGTCTACTTAAGTTTTGTTAAAATTTTGAATTAAATTTTTAACTCAATATTATATAATTTTATATTTTTCGCAATAAAATTATTTACAAATTTTAATATAATATCCAGCATTAATAAGATCTTTATCAAATATCTGCATCAAATTAAAGCAATTTAATTTATGGAGTATCACTATTGTAGTTCAATTGATTTGCGTTTCAAAACCGAAAAATTAATTTGGCATATTTAAATGATTACATAGGTATATAAATTTACATAGAATTATTTAAGATCGAACTTAAGATCGAACTTGATTGTTAAAGGTTTTTTTCTTGTTATACATTCATATACGGTCCTAGAAACTCTTTGTTTAGTTATTGTTTATATAATTTTATAATTTATATAATTTATATAATTTATTATATAATTTATATTTTTTAGAGATTTATTTATTTATTTATTTTTCAGAGATAAGTATTTAAGAGATAAGTATCCGAGTGCTAATTTAACATAATGTGATTATGTTATTTGTTAATGTATAAATTTTATATTACATTGTGATATTTAACATTTCTCTAATATCAAAAGAGTATAATTTAAAAACAAATAAACAAATAATAGGAAAATAATATATTTCAAAATGTAAAGCCAAGGTTAAATAAACATGTGAATAAATAAACATGTTAAATTAATATATCAAAAAGTGTTAATTTTACTGAAAAATATACTTCCACAATTTGCTTACAAATTATCAGTTTTATATTTTTGTGTTAATTCTTTTACATAATATTTGTATTACTTTAATGAAATGTATTACTTTTATTCATCTTAAAATAACATAGAAAATCTGAAATCTGGGCTATACGGAACACGTGTTAAACTTAGCACAAATTTTCCAAATACAATTAATATTTTTTTTCCAGGAAAAAATAATTGTATTCTCTTTTTACTATTATATATTATGTATAAATGACTGTTTCAACAATTTTTGTGGAAGTATGTGATAATTTTACATACAATTTTAATTATTCTTGTGCTTTATCTAAATAGCAGGAAAGAATAATTAAACATGTTGGCAAATAAAAAACATGGGCATTCCAAGAATGGATCTGGACATAGAAAAAACCTGCATAATCTTTATATAGAAAGCATCCGTGGAAGTCTCAAGAATATAATTAAACATGTTATTTAAAGATTATTAGAAATATATAGAATTAGTATAGAAATTTATTAAATACAATTCATTGTGCGTAAAATATTTAAAATGTTTTTATATCTAAGTTAAACTTATCGAAAATATAATAGCACTTTTCTAGCTGTTTTAATAAATATGGAATTTTTTTTGTAAAAAGAAAAAATGTGATAATTTTATTATATGACATTGTATATATTTATAGCGAATTCGGTTGAATACATTAGTTTGCACATTAGTGTGTACTGCACTGTAAAAAATGAAGTGTTAATTTTAACTTAAAGAGTAAAGTATAATGAACTTTGTGAGGTATGTAAAAATGTTAAAGTTAAATTACAAAAATATTAATTTTAACATTTTTGCATACTTCAGAAAGTCCACTGTCTTTAAGTTGAAATTAACATTTTATTTTTTTATAGTGTGCATATTAAAATCGTTGTACACTGATTTAATCTGGATAAAAGTAAAATGCAATATATATTTGAATTATAAAATATAGATTTTACTTATAATAGCACAATAAAATATATTGAGAATTTCACGGTTTAATCCGTTTTTACATTTTTATTAAACACACATTTTTATTTATGTATGATGGCTCAATATGTAACGACTTTAAGTGCACTCTGAATACTTACGTCCAATCGAATTCGCTATTAGTTGGAATTGCGTTATACTGTAATTTAAATAATCGCAGTAAAGCAGCCTATTCTACAATTGCGTAAGTGTAATTGTTAGTGGTTGTAATTATAAGAATTGACCAATCACAGTTGTATATTCTTCTCATATTCAGTTGTAATTGGTGAATTTTTACAACTACAATCACTTACAATTGCATAATTGTAGAATAGGCTTAACTCACGTTAAACTAAATAATGATACAAAATTTATGTATATTTATTATTCCATAAAATACAAAGGCTTCATGTATATAACAAATTGGCACGAAAAATCTTTAAATAATGGAAATTATATATTATTGCTTATAGTTTGTTAATATCATAACAAAATCACGCAAGATATTTAATAATTAAAAGAGAAAAACACTATCGTGTAGAAAGCTCTGTAAAGTCAAAAGAGAGTAATTATTTTTTAATTAATTTTTTTGGATTCTTAATGGATAACACATTTATAAATAAATTTTTGCAAAGGTATTTACAAGGATTTCAAGAATGTCGATATGAGTTTCGTGTTGGAATTTCATTCTGTTCACATAAATCATGACCTTGATGCAATAGTTCAAATACCGTGAAAACTCATATAAACCGACATGTCCCATAAAATTTAAAAAACAATTCATTTTTATAAAGTGATAATTATTAAATTAGATTAATTCTCTCTATTTTGCAGAGTCCAAGGTGATCTTTATGTACAATAGATTCGTTTTTGTACTCTGTTAAAATATCAAATATAATAAAAAGCTCCACGCAAAGAATGGAAGAATCTCAAAGGTGAAAAATCAGATTTTAAATATATTCTTGTTTTTATTCGTATTTGTAATTTCTGTATGTATCCGTTTTAAATAGTATGTTTTTTATTTTTATTAACATTTTAAATAGATAAGTACTCGATATTATTTTGTATTTTTAAGAAACTTGTTACGATTATTTTATCAGATTTTGAATAGTTTTTTATTTCACTCACAGATATTAAATTATTCTCTAACCAGAGAACGAACAAGTACACACAGATTTAGTCTAACTTTAAATATGATTAGACTCTCTCTCTCTCTCTCTCTCTCTCCCTCGTATTCATGAGCAAGTGATCAATAATATTTAAATATGCGTAAGAATTCGCATCAAAAGTTTCTCCTGTGCCTTTTTTAATGTAAATTTTTACATAATTTGCATTTAAATAAATGATTAAGCAACGCATGTAATAAAAAAATTGTCATTTTATAATTAAAACATTTTAATATTTTAACATTAATTCCTGCAACCGTACATACAATATCGATTCGTAATTTAATAAAAAATTCCAAATTCCTCGCAAATATTGAATATTGTGCTGTGCCATTTGCTTATAAATTAGTGAGGGAGAAAAATACCAAATTTATTTAAAGTTAGGAAATCCAAGTGTTCGCTACTTGATCCTTCCTTTATAAAGAAAATTGAAAATTTTATCTGAAAAATACGACTTTTATTTATTTCAAAAAATATTGTATATCATGCAGTAATTTTATTTTACAGATATGAAGAATCTGATATGTACACGGAACAGCCACCTTGCAGTTTACGAAAATTGGGAGGTAATATTCTTTATAACATACCAGCATGACAAAATAGTTTTTGTTTGGAAAAAAAGAAAGAAAAAAAATGACAATTTGTATTATCACTATCCTTTCTACTGTCGATACTGTTTATATGGTTCTTAATAAAGATTGCATTGATTTTATAATTGCAGATATGATTCCAGCACGTGTCGTGCTGTACATGCTTTCGTTTTCCGGATTCCTCGTATCCTTCATGATGAGAACGGACATTAATATCGCCATGGTGGCTATGGCGAAATTGCCGTCAACATCAGACAATGAAACCGCCGTAGTAACGTCTCAGTGCTACACAATATCAAATCAGTCGTATTCAGAGAACACTACTGTAATCAGACCAGAGGTACGATTACATAATGCGCATTATTTCTTTTTTTATCCATGTATCATTCATTTTGTCAGATCCTCAAAATAACAATTTTTTTATTTCCCCGACAAAAAAGGAACTTTCCAATTTACTCAGAGAAAAATATTTTTTGTTCTTTTATATAATTCTCTTTTATCAAATTAATCCCTTCAAACCCTGTATATATTGTAATGGATCAAATTTGAAGATATCTTAAAATTATTTAATTCTATCGACCTCATCTTAGAGCAGCTGTCCATCATAATATATATGTTTAAAAAATAGTTAAAATTTTGAAAAAATTAATTATTTAGTATAAATTATTTAATAAATTTCTCTTAAATTGAATTTTAAAAACGTTTTTTTTTATTAAAATAAAACATAGTTCCATTAAAATCAGATCTAAAGAGATTTGAATGCTCATATTAGCAAATATTTGTTCAGTCACAGACAGGTTTATTTTAGTCGGAATACTTTATTGTATAGTGAACTATACAGTAGTTTAAGATCGGGACAATCTCTTTGAATACAATGAATGCGATATAGATACTTTGTGTCGTAATATATAATGTAAATATAATACATGTATTTCACGTCATACATGTATTGACATCAAGATCAAGAAAAATTTCTTTAAAGAATATTCAGCGTACAAATTTAAAAAAAAACGAAACAAAGTTAGTAAAAAATTCAATAGCAAATCAGATAAGTGATTATAAAGCAAATTATGTTATTACCATAAGAAAAAAATATCACATTCATTCACAATAATCATAAATAAATTATGATGTTATTGTGTATTAAAAATTCACAGTGTGTGAATGACATCATATTATCTTAATCTGTATATGTCATAACAGTATCACAGTGAGGTGAATCTTTATCATAGTTTCATATTGATGTCATAACGATATCAATCTGTGACAAAACAGACATTTGCGCGTCACCTTGATTTTATTGTGATACTACTGTAATTTTTTTTGCTATGGAAATAATTTCATTATCTGTTTTATAAGATAATTCAAGCTAGTAAGATTAATGAGTTACTAAAAACTTTTTACCATTAATAATGAAGAAAAACAATCAGCAAAATAAGAAATTTTATTAAATTAAACGTATATAGCTTATTTATTTTTTTCTTAAAAACTATAAATTTTTTCCTATTCTATCTTTTTAAAATTATAATTTTTAAGAAAATGATTTGTGAGGAAAGATTGAAACTAATACTTATTACACTTCCTTGGACTCTCAATAAATTTAACTCTTAATAAATTTTTTTTTAATAAATTTAACCTTCCCTCTCCATCAATCTTCAATCCGATAAAAAACTAATCCTCTTAATTCAAACTTGTCGCATATACTGCACTATAATATCATATCTTTATTCTTACAAACAGGATGCTGGCGAATTCGAGTGGAGTCCAACTATTCAATCAACCATTCTCAGTTCTTTTTATTGGTGTTATATACTTTCGCAAATGCTCGGCGGTGTTCTCACTCAGTACTTCGGAACTAAAACTATATTCGGCGGATCTCAAGCCATCACTGCCGTCTGCAGTCTCCTTATGCCGACTGCCGCGGAGATCCATTATGGGGCTATGATAGCGTTACGTAGTATACAAGGCTTTACCAGTGTAAGTCTCTAATCATCGAATAAAAAAATCCCGCACTATAATTATATGGAAAATTGTATCAGCGAAATGAATTAGTTTTCACGTATGATGAACTTATAATGTGGTGAAAAGATCACAAAATTGAATAACGGAGTTTTTATGGTGTATTAAAAGAGTAAAATTGCTCACGAAGCATCTTACTCTATCTCGACACACTATAATTTAAAAATTATCCATGCTTTGAGTCATGTAACATTTTTGTTCATTACATTATAAGCTACAATATATGTGAAACTTGCAATGCAATTTGCCATATATTATTTATATATATAATTAATCTTTTATAAATGATGAAATTAAATTAGATTAGATTTAAATTTACTGTCATATATTTAAACAAGATAAATATTTAAAGAATATCATAAAAATTAAAAGACATTTCAAATCTTTTGAACAATCTTTTTTTTTCGTATTATATGTGGCATATAAAATTATAAAAAATATCTCAAATTCTGACATGAATTATAAATTCATGTTTAAAGTGGTCATTAAACAAATGTTATTTGACCATTTTAAATATAATATTTTATGATAAAAATATTACTTATGAATGTACGTAAATTTTTACACAAATGTATTTATAACAATAAGGCAGCAACAAAAAAAATATTATTATGGAAATAAAGATCTACATTTTCTTATGAAATTTTTTCTTTGAAATATTATTGAAATTTATCTATTGATTGGGATGAGAGCAAAAAAAATTTTTGTGACTTATGTTGATTTTTTTGTTGAGAATAGGGACTCACGTGGCCTGCGATGTACGCCGTAATCGGACACTGGATTCCACCCGTGGAACGCTCACGCTTCATGTCTTCCTTTCAAGGTATGTTATAAGTTACCGGCTAACAGAGATTTTCGTGTGTTACAGTGAAACTTCAATACGTTCGATCCAAAATTAGGCGAAAACTATGCGCGTAGCCTCATATTACAGTCGCAAGTATATGATGCCGTAAAATGAAACTCGCATATTTCTTTCGATTGTGTTCACATGAATACTAATGCACGCTTCTTTCAGAATGGAATACGGAAGTTCGAATGAGAAACTACTATATTATTGTTTCAGTCAAAATTCCGGATCAAGAAAATAATCTCTTGCTAAAATGATAATAATTCTCTATAAACATTGCGCATTGATCTGCGCCAGAATTGATCACTTGTTAATTAATCCCGAAATAGTTCATCTCCATGAGGTTGCATTCGCCGGACCGAGGGGTATACTCAACAGCGACCGCTCAACAGCATGAGAAAGGCCGAGTATACTTCCAGCTGGTAGAATCAGCCGGACTCGTCGAATATGTATATTGTCTCTATACTATCTTTCTTATATGTATAAATTCTCTTTTGACTACATTCATTTGTCTGCAGTGCGCGCGCGCGCAATTAATAAATCTAATCATCTTTCTCACTCAAACTTTTCCAGAGACGGACCACAAGTTTCATTTTGTACATTTGTTTTATTTACACTGTGGCGCGTTAATTTTTTTCTGCTCTCTAAACTATTACCTAAGCTACCTATTAGACTTTATTTCTATACACACAAAATATCGAATATTATTTACATCCTTCAATTCATTTTGCACTATAATTCGCGTCTGATTTAAGTATAGAATAAAAAGTTTGATTTTATATGCTATGTATTTTTTAATGTATATTTTATTTATTGTATTCTAATTCTGTAAATGTTTTTTTTTTTTCGTATTATATGTGGCATATAAAATTATAAAAAAATATCTCGAATTCTGACATGAATTATAAATCGTTTAAAATGGTCATTAAACAAATGTTATTTGACCATTTTGAGTATAATATTTTATGATATTAAAAATATTATTTATGAACGTACGTAAATTTTTACACAAGTGCATTTTACACAAGTGCATAACAATAACATAACAGCAACAAAAGAAATGTTATTATGGAAATAAAGATCTGCATTTTCTTCTTGACTTATACGCGTATAACTTCATTTTTTCAATATGATATATTTTTTGTGATTCTCTGCATAAGAAGAGTGACACTTATTTTGCAGGTAGAACGAGTACTTTAAACTTTTATTATTTGCAGACATAGAAGTTTCATTGTCCCACTATTAACAGCTTCATCATTCCCTATCACCGTCCCTGCGTACTAAGTCTTTACTTAAATCGCTTTACAGAGTGAGATACGATACACCTCAACTGAAGAATGATCATCACCACACGTGAATCGTAACAAATCAAGATGAAGACCATTCGACAAGCATCATGTTTCAGCTTCCTTCCGGGATCGTAGGGTGAGCTATTCCTAACATCTAGGTTGTCTATATTCAGGGTTCAGCATCGGCATTGGATTGACCTATCCGTTGTGCGCGTTCATCATCGCTCACTTCGGATGGAGGATTGTGTTCTACACGACTGGCACCATCGGTCTCGTCTGGTGTATCTTTTGGTATCTTTGCGCCTTCGACACACCTGCTTTGCATCCTCGAATATCTAAGCCGGAACTTCGTTACATTCAGGAATGCGTTAGAAATCAAGTTATCGGAGCAGACGAGGTAAAGTGATTCATAGTAACTGTAATTATTAACTCTTGAACACCCCTTATTTCGGGAACAACACTAATGTATAGCATACCCAATCCAATTCAATTGCTTATAACTTTCATAAAAATGAATATATTATAAAAAAATTCTTTTTAATCGAAACGTTAGACATTAAGAAACATAACGGTTCCAAGCAAATGTATCTTTATTAATAAAAAAAAAATTATAAGCAATAGAAAAAACATTGGAAAAGAGTATGCCATACCGAAAAAACGCATTTAAGAAATACAATATCTTCTTAAAATGAACGTATGTAATTACATGTATTTTTTTCTCTTAAAGGATCTGCCCGTTCCTTGGAAGTCTATACTCATGTCTTGGCCAGCATGGGCTATCGGTATTACAACCTTCGGAAGAATATGGGTACATTATGTCTTTATCATTCCTGGCCCGATGTATATGAAGACGGTATTAGGATTTAGTATACAAGCGGTACGTATTTATCATTTGAAAATATTCTTTTTTAAATTTTTTCAATATATATGACTAACGCATATAATAATAAACGTTATTAATTCGTTTAGAATGGTATCCTGTCAGGTGCACCATTTATCTGTAGCTACTTAAGCTCCGTTGTATTCTGCTACGTTGCGGATCTCCTAGTCACGCGGCAAATCATGACTTTAATCACTGTGCGCAAGATATTTACCGCACTATGTGAGTTCATTTGTGATTTTCCTTAAATTAATCAATACTCGGAAGATAAATTGCAGCAATTGATTTTTTCTGCTTATAGCTCAAGTGGTTCCCGGAATTCTTGTGGTCTTAATTGGATACTTGGGCTGCGATATTATCCTGGTTTTGATCGTGTGGTTTATAGCTGTTACTCTCATAACAGCCGGCTACGCGGGCGCAATGGCGAACATTGTCGATATCGCACCCAATTTTGCTGGTCAGTGCGCGTATTTTCAGTACGAATATATTTATTTATATGGAAATATGAATTTATAAATCAATATTTATTATTTTCAGGACCAGTGTTAGCGTTCGCGCAGACAATTCACATGACCGCCAGTTTTCTATCTCCTATAGCTGCTGGTCTGCTCACACAAGAAAGCGTAAGCGTTATAATTTCTTCTTTTATTTTTCTCTATCTCTTTCTAAAAATAACGTTATGTTTTCTGTAGCAATCTCTCGATTCGTGGAGAAGAGTATTTGCCGTTACTGCGGGTGTATCTTGCAGTACATATATTGCCTACCAAATATTTGGTACAGCGGACATACAGGCGTGGAACTATCCTGATCAAAAATATCCTCAATCTATTCGAGAAGAATGCCTATTAAATGATTCGTCAAAAAAAAAGAGCAAGATTGTTCCGAGCCGAAGGAATCCGTCAGAATAAGCGATGTATCTTTATTTCGGTTTCTTACTTTTCTGCTGTTGTCATTCCTTATATTAAAAAAACTTAAGTCTTTTAACACGCAAAATAGTCGAATATATGTACGAAAAATACCTATTTTCAATACCGTTCTATCATTGTAAATAGATCAGATTGTTGATATGAAAGAAATTATATAGTTGTCAGGGTATTATGTATAATGAAGAAAAATATTTTTATGAAATGCTTATCTCAGGTACATGACAAAATGTTTCAAATCAGATTTGATACAGATCATGCAGTTTTGATACAGATGCAGTTATATTGATAATAGTATATTCATATAAGATAAAATGATACAATTTCGAACATCGTACAATTCTAAACGAAATAAGATTTCAGAATCCAATTTTGAAAGTTTGATTTTTTTCTTTCTGGTAACCTTTAATACCGAGTTCAATATCTTCCACAAAGAGAAGATTATCATATTTGAATCTTGAAAATCAGATTTTATTTTGTTTAATATTGAACAATGTTGGAAATTGTACCACCTTATCCTACAGATTGTGCACAAATGTTCAAAGAAATAATTAATAAGTAGAGCACATTTGTAAGATATCACATGTGTTGCATACATCCTAATCGGATAATTCAAGATGCGGAGTGTTTTCTCGACAACGCTAATAATATCTCCAGATATTTAGATGTGGACCACACGCAATTGTTTTTGCATATTATCATTGCTCAAGCAAATCTTATTTTATTATTGGCGATCTTAAGAAAGCAACATATTTTAATCACCCGAATAGGATGAATTCAATGTGAAATCTCACAAATTTCTTTTAGTGTCAAATAACGTATGATATTCCTCAATTTTGCTTGTTTAAATTGTAATCTTATTCTGAAGTTATTGTACAATAATTTATTTGAAAAATGACTTAAGAATGATTCATGAGAATGGATCTCATAAGAGTTAAAAAGTTACTTAGTTTTTCTTTAGTTGTGTTTTCTTTAGTTGCTAAACAGTTACTTAGTTTTCTTTAGTTGTGTGCGTACGCTCCAGAGCAATGATAATTTTATATATACACTACCGTCGAAAAGCTTCCGAATATGGAACTTAAAATTATATAATATTCAGATTATCATAACCCGATAAAAAATCATCGCAGGCAAAAAAAATAAAAAGTATTTTAAAACTTGAAACTTATATTTCAGTATATTTTTGAGCACTTTTCAAAAAAATTTTGTCTTTACAGTTCTGTATTTTAATAAATATCACATTGTATTTCTTAAAATTACGTATGTTTAACAGTGCATTTAGTTTGATAAAAAGTTTTTTTTTAGAGCTCATATAATATTTTTGAAAAACAGTACAAAGATTTAACTAAAATGCTTTTCTAAAAATTTTCTTATGATTTTTCTTTTTATCTATTTTTTTTATCAAATTGCGCACTGTTAAATGTATGTAATAATTTTAAAAAATACAACAACGTGATATTTATTAAGATACAGAACTGTAAAGACAAAATTTTTTTGAAAAGTAGTCAAAAGCTGAAATATAAATTTCAAGCATTAAAATGTTTTTTTATTTTTTTGCGATGATTCTTTACCGAGTTACGATGACCTAAGTATTATGCAATTTTAAGTTCTATGTTCGGAAACTTATCGACGGTAGTGTATATAAAACTCTTTAATAGTTTAAACATATATACAAACACACACACACACGCACGCACGCACGCACGCACGCACGCACGCACGCACGCACGCACGCACGCACGCACGCACACACACACACACATGCTTGTATATAGTGTAAAATATGCGAGAATAATAAATACTTATGAAGTTTAAAAAAAGATACTTAAAATGTATACTTAAGCTTTTATTATAATATAATTCTAGAAATACAGTTTTAATGATCATTTATTAGAGAGAATTAAGTAAAATCATGAATTAGGATTATTTTTATTGGCACTTATACTTTTTACTATCAATGCCTTATGGTACGTAGATTTTAAAGTTGGTAATAAAATTTCAATAGGATTTTCTTGCTGCATTCGAAAATTCGAAAACTACCAGAGTATCATCTTATCCTTATTATTCATTGAAAATTTTAAACAAGAATAAAATTATACTCATATAATGTTTTTAAACGCATTCTTGATATATCTAATTATTAGTTTTTACAAATTAGTGTAGGTTTTACGTAACACCTAACAAAATGTTCAATTTTGTAAATTATTCTAACTTGCCATTATATCGTATGGAATGCAAAAGAATATTTATTGCATAACGTGAAAATCATATAAATTTTTAAGAACCTAATTTCATATAATATTAAGAAATAAATATTAATAAATATGTCAACTCTATAAATGATGTAAAAAATTATGTTGTCGATTATTTTTTATTTCTTTACAAATTTTTATATTTATAAATGTATTATATGCAACGATTTCGTTAGTCGTCGTGTGTATGCACATGTTCTAGAAAATAGTGAGAATGCTACAAATTTAATACTTAAATAGCTTTCATCAAAATTAATTTAATTTGTTTTTCTAATTTTATCTTATTATTCGCAAATAAGATATTTTATATGTTGTTAAACTGAATATTACACAAAGAAAATGTTTTTGTTTTTATTGTCTGAGATATATCATAAATGCTTAATGAAATTAGAAATAATTTAAAAGATATATTTTTTACTTTAAATTATATATGTTTTATTTAATATAAAATTTTTTTTATCAAATGTATCTACTATTTCAAAGACACTATAGTACATTAAATAAATAATCTTGATAAAAAATAACTAGAGGAAAGAAAAATTTATTCTATTTTCTTTAACATGATCAGTTCATTTCTTATTTCATATTCCATGTATAAACACAATCTCTAACATAAAATATATTTAAAAAAATGTTTATGAAAGCATTTTCAGCTGACGTGTAATGAAATAATGCCAACAGCATAACACGTTAATTTTCTATTCATTTATCATCATGACTAACATGTGAAATTCATGAAATTTTAGCATTTTTTTAAGTAAAGGACCAGGAGCGCCAAGAAATAGATTTAGCAATAGTATACTGTACACAATTTATGCTAATAGTACAATACTGTATTATGCGAAAATGTTGAATTCCCCATGAGAGTTTAAAATATTAAACAAAGCAAATATGCGATTTAATTCAAAATACATGAGCATATATAGTTTTATTAATTATTGCATTTTTATTGTGTATTTGAATACACATAACCATCCCATTTCTGTTTTAAATTATTTATATTAAATTGATTATATTACGCGTTGTATATATTCAATTTTCTAAATTTAGATAGATATAATGTCCTGAACTGAATACGACTGATGATGACTCGATACCACATAGCTTAAATTATCGATGACATAACAAATATTGTTTTGTTAGAAATTGGTTTGCTATCATTAAACAGTGATAAATGAAAAGAATAAATTTCTAATCACAAATGCAACAGATTTCTTAGAGAAGTGAGTTACATAATTATTTTTGTCCTTAATAAATAATTTCCTTAATGTAATAAATAATTTCCTTAATGTAAAATAATTTTTCTATGCGGTGATCAAATAT
>NW_017259520.1:1073425-1089835 GCF_001594045.1 Atta colombica | reverse complement strand
ACAGAAATATTACAAAAAAGAGAGTAAGACGAAACATAGCACATTATAGGAATGAATGCAATTAATCATTAACTTGTTTCTTATCTATAGAATTAGTAAATAATGTTAATTTTATTAAATTATCTGGAATATGTTATTTAAAAATTTTCAATTATTCTATTTACTTTTGTGTGCCATATCTTTATTAAAAATGTTTATATATTCTCTTTCTTGTGTGCATCAGTTTATATAATATTTAACTCTGGAAGAGAGACAATATATAAAAGTCAAACACAAACCTCATATTTCAACTGAAATTTTTGAGAAGAAAAAAAGAAAATAAAATAAGCCACATCTAAACAACAAACAAATAATTTTTCAAAAACAATCTAATAATTTTTTTTTCATTTTCTTTTGATCTTTATCACCTATGAAATATATTTAGATACACAAAAAGCTTAAAGTAAAAGCATTATATTGTAAAAATATGTTATAATTGAATTTTACTTTTTTTCTCTTCATGCTTTCATTAATAAAATTAAAGATTTAATTAAATTTAATATATCTAGGATTTTTATAAAATCTCAAAAAAAAATCTTAAAATGCTTAATTAAAAAACATAAAAGATAATATCAGAGATATTCATCAAATTTGAAAACAATTTCTTGCAAAAATTACTTTAGCATTAATCATTTTTTCCCAAGTTTGATTTATCTGTAAAATATTTTTTATCTTTCCTCTTATTCATTCATTATCCGTAATTTGTTCTATGAATTTCTAACAGTCTAATATATCTTCTACATATTCTGTCATAGAAGATACAAATTTATGAGAGTAAATGATATTTCGAGCTCTATGTTATAATCTCATTGTTGTGCATTTTCCTATGTACCATAAATCGAATCATAAATGATGTCACATATTCCAGAATTAAATATATCAATCAATTTTGAAGCAATGAATCCGCAAGAGATGGCTATATTTATTTGTCATACATTTTCCCTTTTGATCCATTCCTTCACATTCAAATAAAATGAAAAGAAACTTGACTCACAGGTACGATGCGCAACGGCAGAGTTGTAACTGCATTTCAATACTGTGTCGATCTGTAAGATAAACAAATTTATTCAAATTATCACAACGCCCAAAATAATTGATATCAAAATATTATGCGAATACAATATTGCTCTAATGCAAATAATTACAATTTAAAAATAAATAATAAAGCCTGTTATTTTTAGCCAAAATAAGAAATATTAGATCTTTTTCTTACACAATTCATCTTTCCTTTTTTTCTTTGCATAGAGGAAAAGAGAAAACATGAATTATCTAAAATCTAAGAAGTTCAGTTAAAAAGAACAGCAATACATAAATTACTCACTCTATAGTTGCTCCACCGTTGCCCGATGCCTCCCCGGGCCTCGTCCTCCTCTCAAATTTTCCTGTTTCTTCAGATTCGTAATATTCACACAACACTCACTCGCGAATAATTAATTACATACGATGGCACATATTAATTAGCAAAATACGATAATCGTATGGTACGACACTTCCAAATTGATGACACGCGACGCATATCGCTATGTCACGACGGAAAAGTGACGCGGTAAAATATGGGATCGTATGAAGCTATTATCAGTTCGTGATGTCTCGTAAATTAGTGGAATGAAATTAATGGAAGAGCATCGAGCGGTGTAGAATTCTATGCTTTCGAGTTACCGCGGGTAGTCGAGTTACTCCGAATTCACCTTGCATAATGGAGAATTATCAAAGTGGCAGATCAACTGCGGCTAATTAAACCGCATGGCACATCACTTTAGGCTCCTATTCCATAATATTTAATGACAGAATCGTTACGTTATTGCACAACTTTTTTACTTACGTAACGATATCGTTATCTGTTTTTAAAAATTGCAGGATAGAGGCCTTAATGGCAATAACAATGAGTGCCACTTACATTTAGCGACACAAGTCAAAAATATCATTACACATGCAAAGAAAGACAGAGTCGACTTGTGTCACTAAATGGAAGATATATAATCCGATATCATATAATTATCTCGTTGCGTAGATTTTGTACAGAGTAAAAAAAACTTTGTAACAATACAACGATATCGTTACGGTTAAAAGAACATAGGAGCCTTAATTCGGAGCCGATCCGTTTCGCACTTGCAGCGTTTAGCAAATGGCCGATGAATTCAAAGGCACCTATAGCTAACTTCACGCAACACTACGCGAGTCAATTTAACGATCGGTTACAAAGCTGGCCAAACGGTCGAAATTCGCAGTTCTATTGACACAATGCAAGATACTCTGGAATTTAGATAATCTGCGAACCGCAAAGACACAATTATCACAGAATACAGATATCATAGCGAAACAGCGATTCAACGTTTCTATAATCTATCTCCTTTGAAATTATCTACTTCCTGATGAAAATAAAAATCGGAGCGTAAGTCGAATGTAATGGGAGAGTGACAAAAGTATAAACGAAACTTCTAGGAAGCGAAAATTGAAACATCAAGATGCAACAGAAGTGTAAATGCTTCTTTTATTACATTTCATTGTTCCAATTTTCGCCTTCTAGAAATTTCGTTCACACTTCTGTTACTCTTCTATTACATTCGATTTATGTTCTGATTTTTATTTTCATCAAGGTTGCTTTATGATCGAACGGCGAAAAGTGTCTCACCTCAATACGCATACGATCGTTCGTCATGGGGATCTAATCGTCCTCGTAATCTTGAGAATAAAAACATTATTCGTAGCCAATGATCACGAATGATTGGAGGGAATTAATAATTCACGGAGCGATATGCGTCGTTACCTACCCGCTCGAACTACGCCGCGCAAATGGTAGAGTCGCCAACTATGGCTCGGTATGACGTCACGCAGTAGGTACCCCGCGCGCGTCGCAAAAAAAAACAAACATCAAGGTCGCGCGCCAACCGTCGATTTATTTCGCCGTTTCCAAATATATTTTTCTACGAAATTAACTTTTTCCGAATATTCTATTCCTTTTCAATTCTTCTTTTTTCAAACAGCCCCACAACTGATCCATTTTAAACTCGGAAAGTATTTGCCTTCTTAAATCCTTTATGAATTAATGTAATCTATTTAACGAATTAGAAAAGAATTCATAAATATGTATTTTTATATGGATACTTGTGCAAATGCTACTTGTAATAAGAGTAATAGTTAATTTGTATAAAAAATAAAATATGATTTATTCTTATACAATAAAGTACACATAAAATTAAGAAATAGAAAGGGATTGGAAAAAAATAGATATATTTTGAATATGAAAAAGAACTCACAACGACATAAAAGCGAAATATTGACTCTCGTTCAATACTTTTAGAACAGAAATGGAACGAAACAGAAATTCATTTTGTAAATGGTAAATCATGAAAAATAGAATTCTTTTATGACTTTCTATACTATCCGCTTTTACAGAAATAATATACTGGCCAATACCAAAAAACACTAATTAATTATGTATTTTTAATATTAAAGACTCTGTTATTCATGGAGGATTTTTAGTGCTCCAAATAAGTAATTAATTACTGTCTTTCGATAATAAATATTACCTAATTTCCATGAACGACCTATACTCTCACGTTGCCCATTTCGGGTTTTGAAAAATTCATTTCGTTGTTCAACTAAAAATATTCAAAAATGTAGTGACTATATTATTTAAATTTTTATGTAACCAGTAGAACAGTTGAAGATATTTTGTTAAATTTTACAAAAAATTTCTTCTTAGAAATGAGACGTATATTTCAGTTTATACAAAACAAAGACGCAAGATTGATTGCATTGTTTAAGAATTAAAGTGAGAATACCGAGAATTTCAGTTTCGAATCTGTAAACTTAAATCGTCGTTATAAGATGTCATCTGCTTGATAAATAACAAAACAGTAAATGATTTCTGAGATATTAATAGTATAAAAAGTGAAAACAGGTAATAAACACGTCTATAATTGAAACAATTTAATACTTGAAATTTTATTTTGAACATACAATAGGTACAAAAAGTATTCGTTAAGGCAATTTTTTATTTAGATAAACTTTATTTGTAGAAAATAAATATTAAATAATAATTTTATACAACGAGCACGTTTTATCCTAATATAAATAAAAGAAGTTGCGTTTCATGATCTAAATTTCTTGACTACAAATACTTGTTCCGTTCAAATAATACAATTTTTCTTTTTCGCTTATTTTTAATACATTTTCATTATTACACATCTTATTAAATAAAATGATTTTGAGAAATGTACAATTTTATTTTTTGTCAATAAATTGTTAATCAATTTACTTTAACTCTATGCATATATTTAATTTATTTATAATATTAATTTTGATAAAGCTGAATATAATTTTAGTAGGAACAGAAAAGAAACAAAGAGATCTTATAATTATATTATTAGAAATTTTATAGTAAATTTGATATTGAGAAAATTTAAAAAGCATATCATATGTTGTTATTTAGAAGAGTGTAACTGTTGCTCATTATTTATTTGAAATAATAATTTCGATAAAAAACAGTTAACAATTTACGATGTGATATAATTTTAAGACAGATATTTAAAAAAAGGCATACCATTTTTAATAAGAAAGGAAAGAGATTATAGGATTATTATATTTATCTTTGTAATACTTGAAATTTATCGTTAAAAATTTAAAAGGTTAAAAAAGGCATTATCGAATTATGTAGCTTTTGTTAAGAGAGTATTATAATTATCATACACTCAAATTTATTAGTATTAATTCATTTACAGACGTCATAAGATATTTTTTTTCATTACAATTTTATCAAGACTTCTCGTAAATGAGCACGTAAAAGTTGTTTATTACCTTTACTGTCGTGTGCTTATTAACGTCTTATTAAAGTACTTATTAACGTCAGAAGCTGTGTACTGTCAGTCAATTTTGCTGTTGACATTAGATTAGATATTCGCAGAACAAGATATCCACCGCGATTGAAATATATGAATTATATATAATTTTAACTATGAAAGTTAGCCGATATGTTACATGAAAATACATATATCTAATGGAAGCATAGATATATGTGAGAAAATAGTGCTTATCACCTTAGTATCGCATTTTAAAACATCTCAGGTCATGTCTGCGATTATATGTGAATTTAATCAAAGTGTTATATTCGTATTTGAATCTCGTTGCGCATTAACGTTAAAACATTTTCCGTCCTTCCCAGAAGATTTCCTATAGATAGCATGTGATATCGAATTCGCAAAATCACTGACGTGAGTGTACCACATTCGTTGTATTTATCAAGATATCTTTGATGACAACGTATAAGATATAAGAGGCAAGTAATATCCGAGCAGAGATAGTGTTAGGCTAGACCGTGATACGTGCGGGAAGAAACTCAAAGTGCGATCAAATACAATTGATACAGATAATTATCACAATGAGGTAAGAAAAAGGTTTTCTGAAAACTAAAGAATATCTATTTCAAGAATGAAATAGATATTTAACTTGCTCTTTGTGTGATGATCTTTTATGATTTTTCAAATTATACACAACTAGATTTTAAAATGTTTTCAAATTTTACGAAGAAGTATAAATTAATCGTTGTATATTAGAGTTGCTAATTAAATTTAATTCAGAATAAAATGTTTAATTCTTGTTTGTTTATGAAAAATAAATTAGAATAGACAAAATTAATTTTTAATCTCACACGTCTCAAAATTTCTGATAAGAATATGAAATAAAAGATTAAATTTATCTGTACAGATTGTGGATATTATTGACTGCATTCTTATTAGTCGCAATACTCGTTGCGGAAACTTCTGCAAAAAAATCGAGTAAGGATGTGGAATCAAGAAACGATGGTGAAAAAGAGAGAAAGGTCGATGTAGAATACCGTACAAAGTAAGTAACCGATGAACAGAATAGGAACATTTATTCAAATTCTCGTCATATATTCAACATTTTTATTTTATTTTTTCAGTGTAGCAAATTTAATTATCACTTTTGGATAAGCTTTATAACTTTTTACGTTTTCTAAACAAATACCTAAATAAATAAATCATTAGTTTTAGCCATTTCGATTGATTAATGTTTGTTATTTATTTTAAATTTGTATTTTTAATAGAAATGTTGATTCTATTAAAGATTGACTATATAACTAAATTTCTATATAATTGAAATATTTTTTAGGGATAAACAATCCAAAAAAAGAGACAAACATGTGAAAGAGCAGAAGAAAAGGAAAAATAGCTCAGAACGAAATAATGAAGACCCTTCCGAAAAACATTTACATGCGAAAAATTCTTATAAACCAGAACAGAAATGGAAAAACAAGCGGACCAAACGTGAAGAAAATGGTGACATGATAAATGAAGAAGGAAATAGAAATATCGAAAAGAAATTAAAATACTTGAAAGATAAAACAGGAACGCAAAATAAGAAAGATAAAAATGCTCAAGAGCGATCAAAAGAATCCGAAACATTACTTGAAGATCCTCAAAGATCTGAAGTCCATCAAAAATCGAAGAAAAGCTTAAAAGAGGAGAAACATAGGAAGAAATCGAAAAATAATGAGGAAGTAGAAAATCCAAATAATGACGTTCCAAGAAGGAAAACAAAGCACTCCAAATCAGATAATTCTGAACAAGTTAACGATGCTGTTCATAAAAACGAAAGAAAGACAAAACATGATAGGAAAAAGAGAAAGGAAGAGGTATCCAAGAACACAGAATCTAAAGGAAAAAAGGAAGAATTATTCAAAACTGATGTAACATCTACAGATTCTGAGCAAGAAAACATTCTGAGCAAGACAAAGACGGATAAACAGGAAGTTCAAGAAATATCGACGAGAAGCAAGAAAAATAGAAAGAAGCGTGAAGTAGCGCAAGAAGAAGAAGCTGATATAACATCTGCAGATTCCGGGAAAGAAGAAACTGTCGACAAAACAAAAAAAGATAAAACTCAAGAAACATCAAAGGAGTGCAAGAAAAATATAAAAAAGCGTGAAATAGTGCAAGAAGAAGAAGAAGAAACTGAGGAAGAGCCAGTGAAAGAAAATTTTATTATAGAGGAAGACAATGTAAATGAAATTGAAACAAATGAGAACGAAATAGATAAAGAAGATCTTTCAATTCCAATTAACGACGACATAGATCTCACGTATCTGGATACGCTTTCTGAGAACTAAGTTGATAAAGTGAGAAAATATAATCTTCTATCCTTCTGTTAAAATGAAATGAATCACTTGCGCAAACATCAGTGCAATGATGAAGCATATAGATAATCAATTGATAAAAGCTAAAAAAGTGTGCAATGTTTTCAAATTTAATTAATTTTTTAAAAATTATATTAAAATTTCGTTTAAAAAAAGTGTTTCAAAACATGAAATAATTTAAATAAATAATTTAAATTTTTTACCAGAGAAATCATAATACTGTTAAATACTTATAAATTAAAAGAAAGATTGTCATTTTTACTCTAATAAACATCACATTGTTTTATCATTTTTGCAAAATTTATTGATTTAAAACCTATAGATTAAAATGACATTGCATGACACATTTGAAACTGTTGAACATGTCTTGTACATCAGAGAACATATCTTGTTCGAGCATGCTCGTCATACACTTGGTACAACGAAGGATAGAAAATACAATCTGTCATTTACTGTCTCTGTCTACGAAGAAGAGCACATCCAAATATATGCTCTATGGATGACGAAGAGCAGAGATGTGTAGCATCAAAATAATAACATTCATATTAATGATAATATTATAATAATGTTCATATATTAATAATAATATTGTTACGAATATTTTAAATAAATATTTATATATTAATGATAATATTATATTATGAAGATTTCGAACATAATGCTTTCTAACAGCCAAATTTATTTATTTTATATATCTATAGTAAATTATACATAAATTTTAGAATATCTTCCACTAAATTTAAAAACATTACTTTTTACAGTCTTGATGTCTCCTTTATAAATTTTCTATTACATCAATGGGATGCACTGAAAACATAATTCGTAATTATCTTTATTCGTTATTATCTTTTACCTCATATCTATGTGACTTGTGGTTTCCATAAAAGAATATAAATTCTCATCGTGCAAAGGCAAATGTTTATGCTTACCAGTTGATTGTGCCATGAATACAATTATCCATCCTGATCCAATATTGTTCACTGTCGAAGTATATTTAACAAGAACTCGATTGGTATCAGCCTCAAGTCTCGCTGGATCGTCCTAGACAAAAAATAACTTTAATTATACTTGCATAATTAAAATATATTTAATTTTATATTATATAACTAAATACATTGTAAAAATATGTTTAATTACATATTTTATGAAAATAAGATTTTAAGAAACATTTGAAATATAATTTAAAGAAAAATAAAAAATCATAGTTATTATACATAACAGATTCTTCATAAAAAAATTCTCTAATCAGTTCTTTTAATGATAGACTTTATCGACAGCGATATTTGAAAATTATTTTACGAAATCACTCACTCCACCGCAATACGTGCTACGTAAAAGTTCTCCGCTAGGGACGACATCGTAAACTTTGAGATTATTGTTGCTGCAGTTCTTCTTCGTGCCGATGTCGAAGACAAGGAATTGAAGAATGATCTTAAAGCCTTGCGGTACGCTCACGTCCCAAGTGCATACGGTATTGTTGCGATACGTACGGGGATACAATGGCGAGGTGAATCTGCCACCGTAATTGAATATACGACCGCCGCAACCTCGACCTGCGTAATTTTGATTTTGAGATGTTTTATATGAAAACGACGCTGCGAGCCGATCTGCGTATACATTTCGTTTGTGTTATAACTCGCACGGTGTCTGAAGCAATGCCGCGAGATCGCAATCGGATTTTCGTGCGGTCTCCCGCGAAAATAAACCGCAACATTTCACATGGCGCGTATCTCGAGGTGCCGCAGTATCGTAAATCATCCCCCGCGCGTTATAATTTCTCCGCATCTGGTAGCGTACATTAATCGGATGCAATGAGAGAGGACTTGTGCACGCTGCCACGAACGCGTCCTACCTGCATCCGTGGTCGTGTAAATGATGTCATAACTTTGATAAGAGCTGGCGCTCTCGGTCCAGGAGTGCAAAGTGAGTTTGTTGCCAGAGCTGAAAATCGGGCTTGGCATTGCCGTGCTGCAGAGCGTCGTTATAAGCGGTCCACTTGAGTCACCCTCGTGTACCTGTGAAATATACAAATCTATTTAGAACTTGAACTTACAACGCGTATCAATACACGTTTTACGTCACACGGATTTTCAAAGTAAATTGAATAATTTCTGTATTCTCTCAAACATGATTTCCTTAGCAAGTGTAAAGGAACATACTTGCAGCGCGTTGCGCGTGCACTGCTCTGGGTCGTAAATGCTGAAATGATTGAAGTACAAAGAAATGGTACGATTTGCTGGAACAGTGATTGTGATCCAGCAGCTTGTAAATCCATTATGAAGGATTCGTCCCTGCTCATTCGTGTAATTTCGATCGCAATTCGCTGTACTGTATTCCAGCTTAAAACCTTTATGGTTGTTGGACATTGATCTAAATGTTATTTTGACCTTGTCGCTGTAACTATAATAAGAGAGAATATTCAATTTGAAATAATTCTCAAAAATCATTGTAATGAACTAATGAAGATAAGTTTAGGTACCTGTAATAATCGTGTGGTAATTCACTGCCACAATATTTGTATGAGGCGAAAGGTAACCGGCTACCCTAAAAGATAACATAAAATAAGATATTTTATGTGTGTAATATAAATGTGGATTACTAGCAAAACGAAACGCATTAGTTCCTAATGCAGAAAACTTACCATCTCGACGGTAATTGGGTGGCTTCTTCCGCCACTATAAATAAAGTTTGTCCCGAATCCTTCATTTATATATTTCTGTTTGTTAAAAAAAGATAACAGTTTAATTTTTTATTATTTGTTTTTTAGAAATATTTATTTTTTAATATTAAGAGTAATTATATTTTTAAAATGATATTATTATCAATCATTAGAATAATTATTTTAATATATAATATTAATAGTAATATTTATATCAGTATTTACCTTTTCCTCAGTAATTTCTAGATACTCATTTTCACATTTGTTAGAATCCGCCAAATCAAAATCTATAAATCGGATTCGCATTCTATCTCTATATCTATCGGCAAATTGCAAAGTCCAACGACATAGTGTTCCAGCTAAATGCGTGTTTGGATAATCCGGCGAAGTAAGTACACGAATTGTTTCGTTTACTAATCGAGTACTTAAGCTGCACAATGCTGCAAGAAAGTTACATAAGAAAAGTCATCAAAGAAAGAACATTGATAAAGTAAAATTTAAATAAAAATTCAAGAAAGTTTCATCTTTGTAACATTTATGTTTTAAATTTGTTAAAAGTGTTTCACAAAAATTTTAATAAAAAGGAGATATGAATTGTAGATATACAAATAAAATTTATCATAAAAACAAATACATTCAGGTACATTTTGTTTTATATACAATATAGTGATATTAGGACAATTGATAAAGTATAAAATTTCTTACAATCGACAGTATTCAATGTGGCTGTTGCACCGGCACCTTCAGTAACACCGTCAGTATAAAATCTAATCCATAATTTGTTTGAAGTAGATATCATGGGAGATGGCACTGAATTACCACAAAATTGACCAATAAGATCGGCATAAGGTCCACCACCATCTCGAACCTGAGAACAATAAAACACACATTATTTTTATAATATATGTTAATATAATTGTAATTTTATTGAACTAATATTTTCTATATATTCTTTTTTCTTGCAATATTATATGTGTGCGTGCGTGCGTGCGTGCGTGTGTGTGTATTAAAGTCAGATATAATCTTGTTACTTTACAAATGATGTTGCAAGGAAAAGTAAGTAAATATTAAAGTACAATATTAATATACAATCTTATTATCAGCATTTCTAAAAGTACCAGACGTAGATGTATCAGATGCGCAAATATTTACCTCGAGATAATCACCGTTGCATTTATCACGTTGAGTAATATTATTAATTGAGTTCTTGATATCAATGCTATTAATTGTAAACAATATACTTTTGGCTAAAGATGTCACTACAGTCCAGTGGCATTCTTCGAATGGTTGATAAGTTGCCTCCTGTTGAGTTCTAAACGATTCAGATTGAATCGAAGTTAAATTGACTAATCCTCCGCAACCACCGGCTGGACTTGTCGTGAATAACACCTAAAAAAACTCATTATTAGTATCACAGTTATAATTATAATTATAATTTTTAATTTAATTGAAAATATATCAATAAAGTGGATTGCAAAAGAGATAGCAGATAATTATATGAAAAGGATACTATTATTATTAAATCAAACATAACTTCGGAATGACATTTAGTACAACAGACTTATACCTTGGCTGTAAAACCTTCGAAATGCCTTGAACTATCAGCATTAAAGTTAACGACCATGGAATTAGATTCGGATTTAAATGTTGGTAAATTACCAGTCAAGTTACCGCAAACCAGAGCAGTTCGTTTGTTCGGATTAATAAAATCACCTTCGTAAACGGCGACATTATCGAAATAACAACTGCAAATTAATGATAAAAGTTTAATAAAATTTTTAATAGAAACTCGCTGACATAGATTTGTGAAAAGCTTACTTTGTGCTGAACTCTAGAATAAACTTCTCGAAGCGTACAAGTACACTCTTGCCTTGAGGCGCTTTAATGACCCAAGTGCAATTCATACGTCCAAAGTATTCTTCTCCATGCATCAAAGGCTTAAGCTCAGTGGGTTTTGTGATAATACCACCACATCCTATTAGTTACAACAGTTTCATTATGGTTTTTCATTTTTTTTCTCTAATTGTCTTAATAATTTTCCTCAATACATCAAATCTGTATTTTTTCATCATATTTTCTAACAATTATATTATATTGTTTATATTTTAGTTTTCGTAATTGTCATTAATATACAAGAAACTTCTAGAGAGACTTACTATTGAGGAAATATTTAAACTGGAAACCGCTCCGCTGCACATATTTGTCCGTCATGAAGATAATCTCTATTCGTGACATGGCTCTTAAAAGTGGTGGTTTACTGTTACCGCAAAAAGTTTTTACCTCCTCTATCATGTATATCCTTTCCGATACTATGATAGTAACATTGTCAAAACGACAATCTCCACGAGCTGTTAAAAATAATTTTTGTTAAAAGTAATTTTTGTAATTTTCATTATATTGTTTATTTTAAAGCTTTTGAGATAATAAAATTAATTTATGTCACGAACATAATATTGTCGTAGTTTTATGAAAAAAATCTGGCTTTACATTATGCAGAGTATACATTATGAATCTCCGGGGTTTTAATATTGCCTTAAAAATCAGGTAATATAAATTTCTTTTTTGTTTATGCTTTGTCACATATGCTCAAGTTTGTATTAGAAAAGAAAGAATTCCATTCCCTGACCGCTAATTCCCCTGATATCTTTCCTTTAAATTTTTTTTTCTAGAGGTATATCAAAGATATAGTTTTCTCCACCAAACATGAATGCTTTATGCAACCGAATTGCGGCCGCTATTGTTACAATGACTAACGACATGCTGCAGCGCATCTGGCGAAGTGAAATACCGAAAACTCGATATATCCTTCGTGCCACTAAAGGCGCTCATGTGAGAATTTGATAACATGTGAGAATTTGACAATTTTTTGTAAAAAACTTTTCTAGTTGTTCGTTACAATAAAAAAATTAGAAGTATATATATATATGTGTTTATTTTTATTTCTCATTATTTAAAAGTAACAGAAGTTATTGTATATACGCCCTGTATATAATATATTTATTTATATATATTTATTTAATATTCTCTGTATTTTCCTGTATTTAATATTCTCTGATTAGAGAATATTAAAACTTTTAAAAGTTCCATGAAGATATAATAATTATAAAAAGGATACTATAGTATTTCACAGAATCTGAAAAGATAGTGATGACTATTAAAACTTACCGCGTTCGAGTTGGAAATCAGTAAATTCGACGACAATGTCATCATTTGGCGCAACAATGGTGTAATTACAGAAAATGCTAGGTGGATAGAAGTTTGGATACGATGGCGATTGAATGATATTAACTTTCTCAGTTGCTTCAAAAACACCGCCGCAATTCTCACTCCAGATGGCATGAAAACCGTCCGATTGTATTGCCTCGTTCGAATGGAAAATCACCTTCATGCGATTCGATGTCGAGTTAAAGGGCGCAGGTGTATTCCTGCCGCAAACTTTTCCGAGATCCTTCCATTCACCATTGTTATAACTTCCTTCTTCTCCGATCCAATCAAATACCTGTAACGTTATTATTATTATTATTATTTCTTTAATCTACAATGTTCTCTATATTCACGTTTTTCATTTGTCATTGCGTGAATTTTTTATTGTAGTGAATAAAATAAATTACAAAGCAAATTAATTTAAATAAATATTTAATGTTTATTATAAATATGATAATAATAATCAGACCTGCACATAATCTTTCTCGCAATTAGGACTAGTTTCCAAGCTAAACCGATCGACGAAAGTTAAACCTAAGTGATAGCCATTTTCACCTATTATTTCCCATGTACATTCGCCGTTGTTTGGATATTGTTTGGGAAATCTGAAATTGCGGGAAATCATCTATAATAAATCATCTTTTTTTTTAAATTGTGTTATTATAGTTTCTATATTATAGTTATATTATAGTTTCTATTTTAAGGAAACGGTAATTACTCTGGAGACGCGATTTCGCGACTGCGACCACGTAAAGCTCCACCGCAACCTGTACTGGCAATCATTACATCAAACTCGAAGCTGCCTGTACCTTCAGATGCAAAATATTCTATCCATAGCTGATTCGATATACTGTTAATGTTATATTTTTGAAGTTCACTTGTGGTATGAAGACAATACTTTGCGATTTGTGGTGCTGTCGCTCCGCCATTTCTGATGATGAACGATAAATATACATTAAATATACATAAAATGATTTGAAATATAATATAAAACATCTTCAACATAAATGAGTGAAGAAGGCCAATCAAAGCAGATCATGATGTTTAATAATATTTTTGTATAAACTTTTTGTATAAACTTCCAGTTCGAGCAAAAAGTATCTTACTTGATTATAAGATAATTCCTGTTACAGTTACTTTCAAGCTCAAGTTTTTTGAAAGAGAGTTTGATTGTTTCTCCTTCAGGATAATCTACATGCCAAACGCAATTTATCGGATAGGAAATATTCGTTGGTGATCTGATGGTGTATCTTGATTCTCGCAAAACACCACCACAAGGTTGCCATTGATATTGTAAATTGAAATCCATACGTTTTCCATAAGTACCATTCATTATCTAAAAGTTGAAATAATAAAATTATTTTTTTACATTTAACAAAATGCAAATAATTTTAATTTACGTAGAAATTCTTGAAACTATTTATCCATTATATACATATAAGTGATAAGAACACATTACCGTCAATTCGTTTATTAATTTCGGACTTCTCAAATATCTCGGTTCTGTTATATTTCCACAAATCATTCCAATACCTACGCAATATTTAACGTTAATATATATTAATTGATTTTTATGTTTTTATTGTTTTTAAAAATTGTTATCAATGAGCAAAAATAACGAATTATATTAATGTTTTTTATTTTACCATGAATTTCAATATATTGAGGATAAATGCAACTTCTTCTAATAATTTGAGAATGCTCAGATCCGCCCAAAATTCCGGTGACTTTTATTGTCAATGTCAAGCGAGTATCTCCAACAGAACTGATCATATTTTCGGGTGGTTCCAATTTCCAGTTGCAAACATATGAAGATTGATTAAAAGGTGGACTTGTAGGACCTGTTATATTTCCTTCAATTGCTCTCAGACTTCCACCACAAGCTACGATAAAAATTAATTAAAATTTTTTTTTCATTGTATGTTTTATCTAAATAAAAGTTGATATACTAAATTAAATATAGTTTGAAAATGTATTTTTAAATTGAAATGTATTTTAAATTGCATTGTTACATAAAGTACATGGATATGGAAATGACGATAGTAGCTTTTGAAACTTACGAGCCGGAGCCTCAGCCCTATACCGAAGCTTGAAACCTCGATGTCCAGCGGAGGACCAATAACTGATAATCATAGTATTACTGGAACTTCTTATCTCATCTATATTTGTTCCCCCTTGTCCCAAGATCCTAATCCTCGATTTAAAACGGAAATCATTATAAAACTGCAGGAAAGAAGAATTTCATTATGTATTCTTTTGCCGGAATAAATATTATTTATTTCTTATTGACGTGGCATTACTTACCGTGAGTGCGTACCCCACGTGTGATGGTCCAGGATCGTTAACAACGTCTATATCCATAATATTCACCACAACTTGATAATCCATCGGTAACGTAATTCGCCAATCGCAATACCTATGGTATCATTAATCATATAATCTTTATCTAAATATTATCAATATTTAGGTAAAGATTGTATAAATATCACTCCAATTTTAAATATATAAAAAATGTATGTATTATCATCATGCTCATTTAAATAATTAATTAATTTATAATTTTTATATCTAAATATTAAACATAAAATAATTTAAATACAGTAATACATTACTGATACGTTATTTTTTATAATATATATAAATATTCAATAAATAAAATATTCTACCAAAAATTTGATTAAAAAGAAATTTACCTTGATTTTGTACGTGGATTAGGATATCCAGGTGATTTAATTATTCCATTTAGCGCGGTTATTGAACCACCACACGCTATACAAATAGATAATAATTTTTAGTATGTAAGTCAAAACTATATAAATAACGTGCAAATGATGCGCAATAAGATATATTTAAATATATATTAGTTTAATATATAATTTTGTTTTACTAACTTTCTTGGCTAGCAGTGAAGTTTAGATTGAAGCCTTTATAACTAACGAATGGTAAGTTATTGCTCTGGAAGTACACATACACTTCGTTTGATGATGATTCGATTATGTCCGGTTTATGAAGACCGCAATAAGAACCAATTATTGAAGCTAAAAAGGAAAAATATTTTCATTCTGTCACGTCATAATAATGGAAAAGCTTATATCCAAATCTATTTAATCAATCGTTGCCAGTCATTACTTACTGGTATTATTTTCTACAAGCTTTTCTCCAATTTTAACATGATCAGTGAGACGACATTGACGTAAGCCAGGAAGCTGTATATCGCGGAATTCTAATTTCAAGTTATGATCCGTTGGCGCTACTATCAACCACGTGCAGTTTATGTTTGTAGGATACGAATGCGGATAATTCGGAGATTTAATAGTGCCTTTAGTAGCACGCAAAATTCCACCACAAACCT
>NW_017259520.1:1060541-1073325 GCF_001594045.1 Atta colombica | reverse complement strand
AGATACATATACATTATCATTATAATTAATGCAAAATAACACAGCTATAAAGGCTATTATATACTATAATATAAATATATATTTTTTATTTAATAAATTTTATTTAATAAAATTATCAACTATTTATAACCAGGTTTAATATTAAAATAAACTTATATAAAATACATTTGTTTTACTTACCTCCTAAAGTAATTACAGCTTTGAAACCATTCTTAGGTTCTGGCACATCTGTATAAAAATGGACATATATCATATTGCCATTAGTACTCATACTACTAGGTGCTATATCTTTACAAAATGTTCCCATGAGTTGCGAGCCATCGGTTCCACCATCTCTTACTTCAACGTATTCTCTCTCGCAACTAAAAAGAAATTATGGTATATATAGAAACAATATTTTAGTAAATTAAAATATATTTTTAATATTTTTTTCGAGAAATTTGTTTTATTTTTTTACAATGATCGTATCTTACTTCTCGGACTGACTTAAATCAAATCTATCCAAGAAATGGATAGTAAGCCTTTCGCCAGCTGGAGCAGTAGCTTTCCAAACACATTCGCTATAAGTTGGAGGAATGTTTGGATAGTTGGGCGATGTTATCTCCCATTTTTTCTGTTTGTTTGTTAAGATAAACTCGCCGCCACAGCTCATGCTTACTTCTCTAAAATATAGAAAGTAAATTAATGTTTTAGTAAATTAAACAAATGTCAATTTAAAAAATTGTATTATGTAAAAATCACCTGTAAGTAAGCTTAAAGCCAAAATTAAGACCAACACCCGTAGCCTTAATATAAAAACGATTTCCGGTAGTTTCTAGTTCTGCTGGTAATACTGTACCACAATACTTCCCGGTGCCTAACAAAGGCGAAAGCATTCCTTCTCCATTTTTTAACTAAAATTATATACATATAAATTATCTTTTTTAATTTTAAATTTTCTCTCTTTTTCTTTCGTAATAATTTTTTTGTTTATAATTATATCGACTCTAAAGTCTATTAATATAATGTACTAACCAGTAAATAATTATCACTGCATGTATGATCAGGCATTTCTTGTATTGACATTTCCTCAATCTGAACTTTGATAGTTCTGCCGGGTTTCACTGTCACAGTCCACTCACAGGTAAAGTGCCACGTGCGAATTGACCTTACAAAAGAAGAATTATCATATTGAATTACGCCGTTGGATCCACTTAATTGACCTCCACAATCTATAAACATCAATGAGAACGTTTACGTATATTTATAATCAAAATCATGATTTTATTAATAGATTAATAGGGTATTTGCAACCTCGATATACATATGCGTTGAAACCAGTTTTATTGACGAATTCGTCCGTGTTGAATTTCACAGTCATCATATTGCTCCCGCTGATCAAAGACGCACTGGAGTTAGCCAAGCACAATTTACTTTCCAAATGAGCACCAGTTGCTGATGTCAATGCATTTCCTGAATAAACGGAAACCGAATCCGCCTCGCAATTGCTAGTTTCTTCCAAATCCATAGTCATTATTCTCAATACCAAATGTGTTCCAGGTGGCGATGTGAAGACCCAATTGCAATGCAAATTGGCAGCATAGCCAGTCGGCCAACCAGGAGAACTGAAGGAATATGTACTATTGCGGTCACCCATTAGAGCTATTTCCTTGTTGCATTCCGACACTGCAAATAAAATAAATAATTGTAATAAAATAAATAATTGTAATTAAATATATATATATATATGTGTGTGTGTGTGTGTGTGTGTGTGTGTGTGTGTGTGTGTGTGTGTGCGTATGTGCGTGCGTGCATTCTCACACATATATTATAGAAATTATTTAATTAAAAAATGGATAATAACGTTCCAATTAGTATTAGCTTTTGTATTAATATTAAGTTAATTATAAAAAAATACATTATTTAAATATATTTATTTTTTATAACAACAAAACATTAAGTATATAAAAATTGAATCTTACATCTAATTTCCTTGTTAGTCGTCTGATCGGAATTATTTCTTAATATCTGAAGCCATGTGAGATCAAACCAATGTCCCAGTCTGATAAACTCTGACGTCATCGTGATATAAATTACATTGCTAGATGAATCTATTGGTTCTGGCAAACTGTAGCCGCATATTTTAGATAGAAGTGGTGCTTCATTATCATATCCATCATATATCTAATTAAAAATAAATAAAACTGCTTAATAATTAATTAAAATAGCACATGAATATTTCGTTTTGATTGCAAAAACCTATAAGTACTACAAAAATCTATTAAGTATCAATATTTATTATTAATTTAACATATATAACATATATTGATATACTGTTAAATATACACTATATTATACATTATAACTATATTTATACATTAATCATATTATATTATTTTTATCCTTAAATTGTGGTTATTTATATTTTGTAAAGATACTTACATTAATACTCGAGAAACAATATTCACCAACGTTTTCTATGTGTAAATTTGTGAATTCGAGATGTACAAGCCAATCCATTTCAACAGTGATGCGCCATGAGAACGCAGCAGATTGTCTATACGGTAGCGGATACAACGGCGAGGTAATGCGTCCTGTAGGTCCTTCCAATTCGTTCCCTCCGATGATATTGTATTCAGCCTTGAAACCCTTAGCAGTGCCTGAATCATCGCTCTTAAACTTGATCCATAGTTTGCTGGAAGACGTAATTTCCGCGGCATCTTTGCCGCAAGAAACACTAATGAGCTTTCCTATTCCACTGTCTTCCCGTACCTCGACATAGTCCAGATCGCAATTTTCGCTCGACTCGATATCGAACTCGGAGAACATGAGAGTAATCCTATTACCGGGGGACGTATTCAGAATCCAAACGCATTCTGCGTTCAGAGGATAACTATTTGGATAACTAGGCGAGGTAATTATTCCTTGTTGGGATGTGTAATTTCCTCCGCATGCTAAAAAATATAAATGGAATTAAAGACATTTTTTAATAAACGTACATATTTTATATATATATTTTAATCCAGTGTACCTGTATTCAGGACGGAATACATAGCGACAAAGTGACCTATGAACTCGTAGAAAACGGTACGTAGTGTGAGTGAATTTCCAGTACTTGTAATCGGCGGTGGTGCGACGTTGTTGCACCATTTTCCTAGAGATGGTCCATCTGTGCTCTCACCCTCAAATACCTGGAGGGAGAGCCAAAAACATGGACTTGAATCGTGATATTGTGATTCATATCGAGTCAAAGCATCAGTTGGATCCATCTCCATATGTGTAAAAGTAATAGTTACATGATCGCCTGCAATAAAACATAGGGTAAAACCGTTAAAAAAAAAAAAAATAAAAACAAATGTAATCATCTAAGGGCGAAATATGAATTAAAACAAAGTTTAATTACCTGGATTTTCAGCTATTAATGTCCATGTACAATTAGTGTTCTCATCATGTATATCACTATTGCCCGTCGCGGGCGTGAGGAAACCGTGATCTTTCACAATTATACGAGCACCGCAGGCTCTACTGTATTGAGCTTTGAAACCTTTGGCTGAAATTATGCTATCGCTCTGCATGACTACTAACATTTGATTACTACTTGAAACGTAGACCGGTGGTAACTGATTGCCGCAATGAGTTCCCAATAATGGATCATTTTTCGTTGAGCCATCAAAAATCTACAAAAATACGAGATAAAACTGTTAACATTTGTTAAGTAGAATTAATTAAAAAATTAATTAAAATTATATTCTTATAAGCGATATAATTTAAAAATTATAGCGTACCTTAACGAAATCGTCACTGCAATTTTTACTATTCTCAACATCAAAGTCCAGAAACGTGAGATTTACTAGATGGTTGTTGTCGACTTCTAACAGCCATTCGCAATTCACAATATGCGGATAATTCTGCGGATAATTAGCTGAATGAATGATGCCAGAGATTGTTGTAAATTTACCACCACATATAATAGGAACTGTCCTATAACTAGCATTAAATCCTCGACTAGCGTATGATGAGTCCGAGTGAAACTTGACAAACATTTTGTTTCCATGACTAGTGTATATTACTGGCTTCTCCGAATAACAAAGCTCAGTCAGTTTTGGCGCATCTGCATCTTCGCCCTCATAAATTTGGACTTTATCAAAATAACAGCCTTTACGTTTCTCAGTATTAACCTGAGAGACAAAAGTTTCCATTTTTACATTACAAGTTTACATCTTCACATTAGCACTTCTTTTGTATTAATTTTTATATAATTTTTGCAAATACTTTTTTAGATTATACCTACTTCGTAAAATGTGAGTTCGATACTGAGCATGTAATCTACTTCGATCAGCCATTCGCAATCAACATTCATAGGATAAGCTGACGGATATCCAGGCGACGTAAAACTATCAGAGGGTTTAGTCAAATGCCCGCCACAACCATGCACCTTCCATTCAAGTCTGAAACCATTGTAAGCAATAAAGGAGTCCGTAACAAACGTTACGAACACTTGATGTTGTGTTGAATTAATTTTCATTGGGACATCGATAGTCCCACAGAATAGACCTAGCATGTTGTTGGGAGTATCATCGTCGCCTTCCATGATTTGGAGATAGTCATATGTGCAGTTCGACGTTTCTATTCTTGCCTCGAGATCAAAGTGCGAGAAAGTCAAATTAATTGCGTTACCAATTGGTGCTTCAATGATCCAACTGCAGTTTGTCGAGTGCTCATATTTATTGGGGAAATTCGGTGATTCTATTACACCGTAGTAGCCGCGTAATTTGTTTTGGCATTCTGTATCATAAAAATAACAATTCAACAGTAAAAAATAGTTTACAATAATTAGTAGTAATTAAAATTAAAAAATAAACATTAATTTTCAAATTTCTTTTCATTCTTGAAAAATATGACCAAAAAATTTCAAATTTAAAAAAAAAGAACAATAATATATAATAACATAATGATAATAAGAATAATATTTAATAATATATAAGAAAGAGATTTATAAATGTTTAAAAAAGTGAAAATTTCTACTGATCTACATAACACATTTTTTTAATAATTGTAATTTATAACTTTTAAAGATAATACTAATAAATATTAAAGTTTTAATTAACATTTTGATTTAATAATACATATAATACATACGTGTTTCATATTTCAGATGGAAACCGCGGCCGGTATTACTGTAATCGCTACGGAACCGAATGGTCATTTGATTGGATTTGGATTGAATAAGCTTCGGATACGTGATGCCGCAATAACGTCTTCCATTTGTGAGATGATTGATGCCTTCATATATTTCGATAAAGTCATATCGGCATTTCTCGTGATGTTCAAGATCGAGATCCACTATTATAATCTGCACTAAACTACCTGCTGCCACAGCGATCTTCCAATAGCAATCTGCGTTCGCTGCATAAGGTTCAGGATAATTTGGAGATATAATATCCCCAGTTACCGCGGTTATTGAGCTACCACATCCTAAAGACAAATATATAAATATAAGAATTGAAAAAATAGAGAACGTAATTAGAATTTTCTGTATGTTTATACCTTGAGTGGTGCTATCCCACTGTATTTCAAAACCTGTCATTGATCTCGAGAAATCCGAAACAAATCTAACATACATTTGATTTGCTTGACTCGGTATTTCAGTAGGTATGTCCGTGCCACAGAATTTGCCAATTAAAGGCGCTGAGTCATATCCACCATTTCTAAAATATGAGAAACAAAATAAAATGATAATTTGAAAAAGTAATATAATTAAATTTAGAATCATTACCTAATTTCTAAATAATCAAATGAGCAAGATGAATGTCTTTCTAATTCAAAATGATTGATCGTGAGAATAATTCTGTGTCGATTTTGCGCTTCAATAATCCAAACACAATCCTTTTTGTTCGGATAATAATTGGGATAATTTGGCGATCTAATAATGCCATTTGACTTTGAATAATGACCACCGCAGATCTTTGACATATCCATGAAAATATATGTAGCAACAAATCCTTCGTTTGTAATAGTTATATCAGTATGGAAAAGTATAGTAAGTGTACGATCTTGCGACGTTATTTCAGGTGGTTTAGTGTTACCACAATATCTGAAACATATAATTGTGATTCAAAAAAGAAATAAAACAAAAAAGTTATGTGTGGAAATAATTTCAATACGTATTATAATATGTATAAAATTAATAGTATTAAATTATATAATAAATAGCTTTTTGGTAATTCAAATGATTGGAGCATTAATCGCCTTTGTGTATATATAATAAATCGTTAAAAAGCAAAAAGATTAGTAATCATACGTGGCTATTATGTTTTCGTCACGCGAGGTATAATTTTCATAAATTTTGACGTAATCATTGACACAATCACTATGGTATTCTAAATTGAACGACATCCAGTTGAGTTGTATTATATATCCTGGCGGTGCTTGAATAGTCCAGATACAATCCTCGTTATCGAAATAACTTCCGTTTTCATGAGGAGGCTGAATCACACCGTTTGGCTCCTTTAGCAATCCGCCACATCCTTAATAAGAACAATTATTATTGTTGTATTTTTATTTTATTATTGTCTATTTTTGCGCAAAAGTTTAATTGTTCTGTACATAAAATGAATCAATCACGTTCACATCAAACATTTATAATTTGTCGCAGCAAAGAGATCTTACTTACTACGATTGATTGTTGTATAGTTCAGTTTGAAACCTCGACCATTGATATTGCTATCGGTGGAAAACTTTATGTACATAAAATTGTGTGTGGAATAGTAAGGAGTATTGGGCATGTTTTCCTCATCGCCGCATAATGTGGCGAGTTGCGTTGCATTTTCATTATCACCATCGAAAATTTCGACGTAATCGTAATAACAGTTCTGATCTCTACCTTCGATGTCCATATCTTCTACAATTAATACGATTCCTTTGTCAGATGGTTGTATAATTTCGTAAATACACGTTCTTGAATGATGATAAGGGTTCGGATAGAAGGGCGATTTGATAATTCCAGTATCTGCATGGAATTCGCCGCCGCATAAAGTTTCGTACGATAATATGAAACCTTCCTCTTCGTAAGACCAATCGGATTTGAACACTACAACTAAACTGTTTGAATTTGACTTGATCGCTGGCGGCATATCCGAGCCGCAATATCTACCGAGTAACTGAGAAAGCATGTTAGGTCCATCGTAAATCTGAAAAAGTACAAAGATTAACATTTTCATTCTTTCTGTAAAACATTAGAGTAATAAAAACAGAAGAGATTACCTCGACAAAGTCAAATTGACAACTGGAGGAAGTTTCGAGATCAAATTTCAACCATGATGCTCGGATTCGTTCGCCTGCTGGCAATTGTATCTTCCATTCACATTCCATATTTGGCTGATACGACGATAAGTGTCCTGGAGAATTGATTAATCCAGTGGCACTAGTGAAAATTCCACCACAACCAGGAATACCTATAAAATAATAAATATTACAATTATTTGAACTATATATTTAATTGTTAACAATAACAATTTATATAACAATTTATATAAAATTATAAAATTTCTAAATCGATTGTTTTAAATAAATAACGTAATTAATTGATGCACTTATAAATCGTATAAACAAGTTGTCTCTCCGCAATTGTCCGCAATATACCTTCAATTATCGAATAATGAATTTGGAAGCCAGCATCTTGATTAGAACCGTCAGAATGGAAATGAACCATCGCTTCAGAACTCGGTGTAATCAGAGGCGATGGACGAGTGTGATTGCAAAAAAGTTCTAAACGTTCCTCTTCTGCACCAGTAATCTATATATATAACGCCAGATATAGAATCAAAATCGATAATGAATATTAAAGCATAGATAATTATTGTATGATTTAGAAAATTTAATAATAGTATAAAATATTTATATAAATCATAATTAACTCATAAAGTATTTACTTCCACATAGTCGTTACAATTTTGCTCGAGCATCAGCTGACCAAAATGAAATTGAATTCTTTTTGAGGCAGCAACAATGATTGACCAGAAACAATCTCTGTTTGGAGGGTATCTTCCAGGTGAACCTGGCGACGTAATTGTGCCGTAATTATTTTCTAAAACACCTCCACAAATAGGCTCGATGCTCTTCCAACGGAAAGTAAATCCGTCGTGAGATATACTGTTGTCCGAATGGAACCACAAGTAGAGAGTATTGTGGGATGAGATGATTGTCCCATTTTCATTAGGCAACGTATGACCGCAAAATCTATTAATCATTTGACTACCAGCATTTCTGCCATCGTGAATCTAAAAGTATATACGCTTGTTATAAAGAGAATGATTTTTTTTATTTCTATTATTCTTCATATTTCAATTCATAATTCAATTCTTTCCATTTTTGAAGAATATAGAAATTTAAATAGCATTAGAGACACAGCACTAAAAAATATACTACAACTTCTTAATATGGATTTAAAAAATACATTTTAAGAGACTATACAAATCCCAATATTATATAAACGCAGAAAAATTTTACAAGAATTTACAAAACTAAGTTCTTACAAACTTTTAATGAAAGAATCGCATACGATTTTTTAATCACATTTTTTAAATATGCAAATCGCACCTGTAGAAAGTCAAATTTACAGTCTGTGGACTGCTCGAGATTAAAAGACGTAAAGGTGACGTTCAGAACCTTCGAGGGTTCCGTTATTAATACCCAGGCGCAACTCAGTCCATGCTGGTAAGTGCTACCGCCCATGGGAAATTGAAGTGTTCCTATGGGATTCCGTAACACACCGCCACACGCTTGCCGTGGCATTTCACACCTGCTTCCTGTGAAGCTAGTTGTACACTGACATGTCGCTTGTCCGTTTAAAACAGTGCAAATTCCGCTATTTCGACAAGGATTTGGCGTACATGGATCGATCGGTACATTACATGTAAGTCCTAAAAATTAATAAAAAACGCAGTGATACAAATATATATCTCACTGAAACAGAAGTGTTTGATATTTGTACGAATTCCATTTTTATAGTTATTATTATTATAATTACTATTATAATTAATAATAATTGCATTTATATTTGTACAAAAAAATAAATTGGCACTGAAAATAATTATAAATATAAGTAGTAAATAATTATAATTATAGTAATTGCAGCATTTTTCTCTCAGTATGTGTAATTCTCACTGTTTTTAATTTTTGTTAAGAATAAATTAAAAATTCCGGAATGAATACTTTTTATAAATTTAAAGTTCAGTTTTAACTTAAAATTTATATTACACATTTATTATTGTGCATTCAAGCATCAACTTATTCTACACTTTATTATTCATCACGTATGAGAAGCAGAGCGTTACGATTTATCACGACTTGTCTCACAAATCTATTTCCCCCTGTCTCTCTCATTTTCATTCCTAATACACATACCTGAGTATCCCGAGTTGCATCTGCAAGTGAAGCCATTTGCACCGTTTGGCACGCATGTACCATGAACGCAGGGGTTGCTAGAACACGCTGTATTAAGTGATACATCAGCTAATTGGCAACCGTTTGGTCCCATTCCATTTCCGACGTAATCCGGTGGGCACCGGCACAGCACGTAAGAACTTGTAAGCGATGGATTCTCAGTACAGGTAGCTAATGGATGGCATCCACCGTTGTTGATGGCACAACCACCGACAAAAATGCAACTCACGCCGTCGCCACGGTATCCTGAAGGACAAGCCCCACATGTTCTAGAACCCTATAATTAAAATCGTTGCAATAAAATAGCGAATTATAACGCGTTATTCTATTCACTATATTTTATCTTCATATATTTACTTTTAATTAAAAAATTTACTTTTAATTAAAAAATATATTTTTATGATGACAAAAATAAGAGACATTATTAAGACCATAACATTTTTTTTACAATCATAAAACTTGTATTTGAAAACTTAAATTGAACTTAAATTGAAATTTAAATTGAAATTGAGATTTGAAATTAATCAATCTAAAGAAAGAAAATTAGTATCAAGTAATAAGCTTTGCTTTGATTGATCAAATTCAAATTCAATCTCAATCTCAATCTCCAGTATGATACAAGCATAACTTTATTTTATGCTATGTAATATGTAATATATTACCATTGTGTTTATGCATTGTACATAAGGCGATATACTGCAGCCGCCATTGTTAATAAGACACTCGTCAATGTCGGTGCAATAATAACCATTGCCGCTATAGCCATACGGGCATGCACCGCAAGTGAATGAACCACGAGTGTTACGACATGGAACCGGTGGATTTACGGAGCAAGGTGGATGGGCTGCTGCACATTCGTCTACATCTTTGGTGCAAGCTGGACTTGTACCGTCGCTTTCCCATCCCTAAGGGGTGATACAATAAAAAAAAGAAATGCTTTTGCTATAAATAAGTTACAAAAGCAAATTGTGCGTAAGTCTTATTCAGCTGAATAATTTATGACTAGACTTTATGAAAAAAAAAGTAGAACGTACTTGATCACAAATGCATATATATCCAAGTGAAGAACCGCTTTTGGCAACGCATACACCATGCTCTCCGCAAAGCGCTTCGGAATTCTCTGTATTACATATTGATGTTTTCTGCGTGCAATGAAGGCCAAACCATCCCGGCAAGCAGTCGCATCTAATATCCGAATCAATATTCCGCACAATATATCCGAGAAATCATACTATAAAAGCCACTTGCGAAGTTCATTAGAATTAAAAAAAATAGAAATTTATAATAGAACTTTAGACTGGAATTTAAAATTACTGAAACTATTTTTACAAAATATTTTATAATTTTGTAAATTAAATAAAAAAACCATACCTTTTTAAATTAAAAAAAAGATTTAAAACTTAATCAGTTGTAAATTTGTAAAATATCAGTAATTAAATGAAAATACGTTTTTTTACTTGCTGTAATAGAAATATAATAAAATTTAATATTGCATACCGATAAGACCCAGGCAAATTACGACAGGTTGCTCCGTTTTGACATCCGAGATCCGTACCAAGAAATCTTGCGCACTCGTTGACATCCGTCATACAATTTGGACCCTGAAATAATCGTAATTATTCTCACAAATTATTTTCATCAAAGTACTACGCTTACATACCTCCCAGTTTGATGGACAATGACATTGATAGGCATCATAAAGGTCTTCACAAGTACCACCATTTTGACATGGGTTACTTTGGCATTCGTTTTCTCGGAGTAGTGTTTGCATAGCTCTCAGTGAGTCTTCTAATGCTTTAAGCTTAAAAAATTTTATTCATTTTTAATTTTATTGTACAGATTGTTATTCGTATATATCATTCACTATAAATAGATTCACATATTACGTACTCGGACGTTGATACGACGAATGCTGCTGCTTCTGGTTAAAGCCAATGAATTAAAATTCTAAAAAGATATTATTTAAAGAACAACTTAATACATTTAATTCCATATTTAATTCATTTTTTTATTTTTATGCAACACAATTAATATAACTTTATCTTTATTTAAAACGCTCTATTTAAAACGTTAAATTATAAACTAATAAGAAATAAATAATAATTGAACGTTATAAAAATTATTGAAGCGCTATTTATAGATACATTATTATTATACAATCTCTCTTATTTCATTCTAAACATAAATAACTTTTTTTTATTGGCATATTGATATAATTTGGTACCGGAATATAGAAAAATATGTCATCACAAGCTGTTCATTCAATATTGCGCATTCTTACCGGTATACGTGATCTGTTTCCTGTGCGAATCGTATTGTTCATGTCAATACTTCTCTCGAGCAGAGCAACTCTTCTCTGTAAACCTGTAGTGCCCGTCACTATAGTCGTTAGTTGGTGAAGCGAATTCTCCATCTCAGCCAAATATCCCATCCGCCACCTGTCGATGATCCGCGTCGCATTTTGCGCCTGAAAAGTATCACACACACACACACACACACACAAAATCCGTTTAACTAATTGTGTCTCAATTGCTGGATTTATATACAAATATTTATTCATTACCGCTGAGGCTACATGAAGAAGATTGATTTCATTGACATTCATGTAACCATCCCCTATCATCTTCAGCGTTATGTTTCTGTCCTTCGCGCTGGAGATTATGAGATGTCCATCTCGTGACTCCAAAACAGGTCTAAATTTTAAGCAAATTATTTATATATAAGAGTCTAATTGCGGAAAAATAGATAGAAAAAATAGATAGAAAAATAGTTTATAGAATATTAATGAAGCTTAACATCAAGCATTTTTTATCCGATTATATCTTATTTTTTTATCACATATTCTGATCCTTTCAAGAAATATTTATCGATTATGTTGTATAAAATATTAAATATATTATTTTTTTAAATTTCATTCGATATTTAATATTATATATATTATACAAATGCAAATGTAATATTGGACGCGGATAATATACGTTATATTTTAATTAAGAAATACCTCTCATCCATCCACGCATCGCATAAACTGAGGTATAATAACAGGAACCACATCGATGCTAAAGTCATATCAACAACAGCTTAAAACTCAGTAAACCAAATATTATTCTGTTATATGTTGTTGGATTCTCACGGAACTTTTACTGAAAAGACAGGTCATAACAGACTGATCCGTAAGATCGGCATCGCGGGCATCTGCAGCTCCGAATGGGCGTATTTGAGAGGTTTATCGAAATCCACCCAATATCGGTTTACAACTGCTATAAATTACATATCAAGCAAAAGATATATATTATAAGGAATAAATCCTAACCCTCAATAAACAATTACGACATGTAAAATTATTTATATATCGTTTATT
>NW_017259520.1:1055999-1060441 GCF_001594045.1 Atta colombica | reverse complement strand
TATATATATATATATAATTTTATGTAGTAATGTATTTCTACATTATAAAATTTCTTTAGTTTTATATTACAACCTAACGCTCTAATATAACATTAACTTTTTAACAATATGCATGTTTTATCAATAGTACTATATAATATATACTATCTAAAATAACGATAAAATTATTCTTTATTTTTTGATATTTATAATTAATTCATTTTTCAACAGACTTAATAGTATCTAATAGATTGATTATATTATTAATGATGCGCTATTATCTTAGATTTCGAATTTTATTTAAATTTTATTTTCCTTTCATTCTTTTTTTTTATTATATCAAAAATGATTCTAATAAATATACTTTATTAAATATGATAAAAAGTACATAAATTTATAAATTAATCTGGTATATAAATATATTTGATATACATATCTTGAGTAAAATTTTACGGTTTCTATTTTTTTTCTGAAATTTAAGTACTATTACTTAAATTTCTACTTTGATTTTCTTTAATCATCTAATTACATACGTTTTAATGATCAAATTGATTAAAATAATATTTTTTGTAATAAATTTTTATAGTTTTTTTTAAAGGAGTGTTGGTTTTGTCCTGTTTTACTGTTCAAATACGACTTACACGCGTACGGTTTACAATGCAAACATATGAGGCCTGTTCTTTCTGAACTTTTTCTCTTGGAGAGAAAAGGAAGAAAGATGAACTGATACAAGTTCAGAACAGACTTATGATTTACAAGCATTTACAAATTAATAAAATATTAAAATGTCTTTGTTTAAGCTTTTAAATTTAATTTTAATGACTTATATATTCATTTTTTAATTTTACTTTCTGACTCCCTTTATTTCAAGTATATAACCTACATAATCTTTCCACGAAGTGTTTTGATAAATTGGTAGCATTAATCGCTATAATTGAGATAAAAATAGATATAGAAATCTGCATTAAAAAATATTTTTTCTGCTTTGAACACATAATACAGAGTCAGATACATTAGCATGTGCATTTTAATCGTGGAAAAAAATTTTTTAAGTGATATTTTTCATTTAATTTGTGATATTGCACATTAATTTAATTTCGATTTGATTATGTTTTACAATTAGCATATATTGTAAAATTCACGAAAAAATATTATTAGGCACTAAAATCTTGATCAAATATTGTTCTCTTTTTCTTTTTCTCTCTTTCTCTTTCTCTCTCTCTTTCTCTCTCTCTCTCTCTCTCTCTCTCTCTTTTTCTCCATTATTCGTATTATTTACATATCAGTCAATTTTCATTAGAAAAAGATCAAAGTTAGTATTTGTTAACAAATTATTGTTTTATTTAAAAGCCTAATTATTTATATAAAATTATTTATATAAAAAAATATCAATATGTTATTCGAGTGAAATGAAAATCAAATTTCATTTTTTCTTTTAATTTATTCGATTGTCATTTATATATCAGTCAATTTTTATTAAAAAAGAAATCAAAGTTGGTATCTTATTAATAAATTATTTTTTATTTAGAAGTCAATTGTTTTCTATATTAAAAAAATATTAAAATTCGATTTGAGTAGAATAAGATTAAAAATTAAATTTGATTTTTTTCTTCTAATTTATACGATTATTAATTCCTCCGAAATTTGGCGCCTTTTGCATGGGCGTAACCGAGTTCAATACATCGCCAACAGATGGCGATGGTCGAGCAACCTACCGTTGAGCGTAATAGTTGCCGTATTCGGACAGTCTCGGTGTCTCTCAGCGTCTCGGCAGTATGGCTTCGGCTGCCGGTACGTGTGGATTAGTGGTGTTCCATGATATCGCACCGCGCTCTCGGTCGCGGGTGTGCGTGTTCTGTTTCGTGAGAGAAAGAAGGACGAGGTTTGCGGTTTGCGGCTAGAAGACGCATCATCGGGCATCGACCGGGCGGACCGGAAACGTGTGACGCGAAATAAGTACGAACTAGAACAGTCATGCGGCGGAATGTCAAGATCGCGTTGCTCCTGTCATGCGCGTGGATGTTCGCCTTTGTTTACTATTACCACACATCCAGGGACACCAAGGTAAAGTATCATTCACTATCAGCTGATCGTTGTGACGAGAAATTTTGGATCGGCGCGAGCGTGATGATCGAATTATTGGTTGTCGACGTAACGTTCGCAACGGTCGAATTCTGCTTTCCGCACGCTACTTCAGAGTGCTTGCTAGTACTTTCGTATTTTGCGTGTTAAAGTTTCTATAGCTTTTGTGTTATTGATGTTATTTAATGTGCGTACAATAGAGAAAAGCAGTTAGTTTTTTAAATATCGCAATTAAAATGTGAAATTTTGATAGTATAATACAGTAAATTGGTTTCCCAAAAATACCACGAGTCACGTAATGAAAGATAAGTTTGAATTTTTAAACAGCGCGTAGAGTATCTACCGTTCAAACGTTTCATTTCAAATTTTTCTTCAAATCTTCAAATATATGCATGGATGATTCAAATATATTTTATGGATAAATTTTGGCATTTAATTTTGTATAACTAATTTGTGAAAAGATGAGAAGAAAGAGAAAAATGCTTATTTGTGAAATAAAACAAAATTAATTGCTAAAATGTTACAGCATTAAAAAATATACGTATATTTTCATTAAATATTTCATTGCGGTTTGCGTGTAATTTTTAAAAGGATTTTGTATTTACGCTTCTGGGATTTTCATCTCCAGACTTTTAACATGTGCAGTTTAAACATATCATGCGCCGAGCGAGCACGGTTGCGTAAACTTTGTTGCAGTTTTTATCGTACTTTCAAGAATAAAAATGATTTCTGTAATATTTATTCAGATGTATTCTGCTTTTAATTCAAAACAACATATGGAAAAAAAGAAATTAATTATATATTATTGCAATATCTCTTTCTCGGAAAATAATAGATTGTTAATTATGTGCTGTTATGTCGCATATTAATTGTGAATGAGTTTCAATTGAGTTTCTCTTTCTAGAAAAGACTAGACAAGATTTTTCTAATGTTCTACGTGTGTTCTTATTTATATGAAAATAAGCTTCGTTCTACTTTAAATTCCAAGTGACGTATGTCGGCCTCATGCTCGTATTACGGTATCACCTTCCACGCGTTCCGCACACAATATCACAGAATGCGCAGCATAGAGGAAAAAATTAATTATCTCCGTCCTTCGATGTTCAGTGCTTTTATTTGTCAATAATCAAATTACATTACAAACCCGTGAACTGTAATTCAATTTGAGTTTTCTGTCCTTTCAAGTCTGTTCATTATATTATTGAATACTGCGTTTAAAAGTGCGTTGATAAGATACTCTCAAACTTACCTTAAAAAAACTTACCTTAAAATACAGTTTGACAGTCCGAGATATGATATTTATAATTAATTCTTGTTTTAAGATAATAATCGTAAGTAAGTAATGTTTTCTCTGATTTGTTTGTGACATCTTAAGACAATCTTAGTATAAGACAGTCTTACACTGTAAAAATAAAATGTTAATTTCAACTTAAAGACGTACAATGAATTTTCTGAGACATGTAACAACTAATATTTTTCTTTATAAAATGTTAATATTAATTTTAACATTTTTGCATTTCTCAGAAAATTCATTATATGTCTTCAAGTTAAAATTAATATTTTATTTTTAACAACGCATGTATAAGAATCGACTATAAATATCAACCTTATAATCATATTTTGATGAAAGATTAATTGAGAATAAGCTCAGATTGTTGTGCAATACGATTACCTTTGTGAAATCTGAAATATTGTACGATTGTAGAATATTTTCAGATTTTAACGCACCCGATAGGATAATTTATTAAATTTCACGTTATATATATTAAATGTTTGTCTTTCTTTCGTGATGTAAAATTAAATTATCAATAAACACGAATGGATGAGCTATAAGACAAACTGTAAGAATTTCAATTAAATCGCAATTGCAAATGCGAGATATTTGATGTATTGATAAATTTATAATATGCATAATATTAATAATATGCTGAATAAGGTACAAATAGAATTGAACAAAGGGATTGTAGAATCAAAACAAAAGGTTTAATAACCGAATTAATAATCTTTGAAGTTTGTTGCATAGAACCATTATTCAATAAATGCATGGTCGCAATTCTGGTACCTTAGTATCTGATGTGGTCAAGCGATGCATTCACATGTTACATCGAATTGGAGAAGCGAATGAAGCTCGCGGTAAATGTAACGTTAAACATAATAAATGCTTAATGTGATGTGAATAATGACGGAGTGCGGTGGCCTCTGCCACGATATCCGTTTCGATTGGCTACTCTCGCGTGATCGCGTGCAACACGAGCAGTTATACACGTTTGTATTCCACCGTAAAAATGCGGACACTTCATCAACAAACTCGGACTATCGCGGATTTTCTGTCGCTATCAACTCGTTGAACTTCGGCAAAATGTTCGATATATTTTATGTAT
>NW_017259520.1:1045602-1055899 GCF_001594045.1 Atta colombica | reverse complement strand
TAGATGTATAATATTTTTCTAAAACGAGGTAATTTGTTGAAATTATTATTCATTATAACGCTAGTATAACCATTTATAAAAGTACATGAAATATACTTCTCGTATTGCGATGTCACATACATATCTAAATGTTTTTGTTTTATGATATTAAATATATACGTATGTTAAATATATATTTCGATTAGAATATAAATCGCAATTGTTACTCTGATGCAAAATTTGCAATTTGTCAACTGAATCTGGAACTGTCGTAATAATTAGTATTGTGTCGCTTATATAATGAAATTTATACGCGCTAATTTACAAGCCGTTCTCCCATCCATAACTCGAAATTGTGCGAGAGCGACTTGGATTAGATTAGAATAGATTAGAGCTACAATTAAGTATGCGAAGTTATGCCTCAATTTGCACCAGCGAGTAACATAATTATGAAATGTTGCTCCAAATTACTTAATCTATAAGAGAATTGTCTCTTCAGACTTGTGTTCTTCTAAATTTTAAGAACATGTACGAAACGATTACGTCGACTTTGTAAGCTTTTCCAGATTTCTCTCGCATAATATTGCACATAAAATATGAAAAAGAGAGTAAAGTTATGACACAAATAACTATTTATGGACTGATAATGAGACATATGCAAGCATTTCTGCTCGGATAGTTGAGAGTCGATAAACTTATACTAATTTTATTGAGAGATTCTATTTTGCTTGCCAAAAGCGTGCTCACCAAAATTTGGCATGCATTGTTCGGCTACTTCTGGGCTGTGGTATTTTACTTGTACATCGGCCAAGACCGCGGTCGATCACCCCAAGAATCGTGATCCCTTTTGCACTCACGATGGCGGCGGATGCCTGTTCATGACAAAATCATATTAACACGCACAACCATTTATCTTGGGACGCGATTCAGCGATTGACGTATATGTTCATCATTGTCTGAATGGACTTGTACGCCCACACGTGTATATGCGCGTGATCATCGATATTGTCCTGCCATATTCGGCTTCTGCAAATACTAAATTAACCATAAAATCTCATGAGTTCATTTATTTATAATCACTGTCTCCGCTGCCACATGCGGTCTAGTAGATCGTTTTTCTAAAGAGAGAGATAGCGAACTTTCAGATACCCATGAAACTTAACTTATACATAATCCTTAATTCCTCCGATGTATTTCCTCCGAAATTACGAAGTTTCTAGAATGTTATTGATACGTAAATTTTACGTATAAGTGAACGAGATTATTGAGCGTTAAGTTATGCTTTTAGTGATCATTAGGAAGTCTAATCTACCTTGTTAAAAGCTGGGATATGCGGAGATAAGCTTTTAAAAATTCCGTCCATTATAAACCGGCTTGGCTCTCTTGATGGTCGATATTATTAACAGAGCGTAATAAATTTTTAAGTAGTTTTATGTTATTATCTAAATATTTTATTTAAATGAATAAAGAAATACACACAAAGTTAGACTATATACTCCATATCATTTCGAGATTGAATTGACAGTGTATCCTTATTCTTTCTTTAAGTTAATAATTATTTGTATTTATAAAAGTCTAAATTATAAATATTTGTTATTAAAAATGTGAAGTGTACGAAAAACTTGTGTTAATTAAGAGTGGTCTATTTCCAGTACATAAAATTTACGTATTGATATAACAATACTGTATGTGTACTGTACTCAATAACGATAGCATTAAAAATGCAAAAAACAAAATACGACAATAGGTTTATTTTCTTGTATTTTCCAAATACATAAAAATTACTTGACCCGTGTTTTTAATCTACTACGTGAAAAATGAGATAATTACAAGAGCGTATGGTTGTTTCATTCATGACACGCGAAGACAGCCATACCACATACAAGCATACACGCAGTGCGGCAGCTGGCATAATGTCCGAGCTACTCGTGATATGCGACGTGATACGCGTCAAGTTGCATTTAATCGTAAACATCAAGTCATTCTGTTTCGAGACTTGTGACGTATATATTTTCAGCTCGTGGTGAATAGATCAAAATCAGGATACAATTATTCATCTTATTCATTCAAAGATGAATTTAAAGAGCTTTTATATGTATAATAAAAGGTGAATTAAATTTTATATTAGAAATAATATTACTTATGTATTTTTCGTCAAACAAATGTATTATGTAAGTTTATTCGGTCTTCTGGAAAATTGACGTTGGTTGGATTTTAGCATAGTTACATCCATTTATCTTAAATGTGAATAGCAATAAGAAGGTAAAACGCGAATAACATAGATAATATGAATGAATGATGCAAGATTGTTTTCCTAGGGCTGTTTGTTGTTAAAAGACCACGGAAGATCGATCGAGGCATTGTAAGTTTCATACAGATTTTCTATTTTTCTTGAGAATTGTTCTGTTTCTTTCCACCTTACAGTCAGAGCGTCTTGTTGAATAGTATTATCTCTCACTAAACAATATTATTGTTTACCAAGTAATATTATCTCAGAATTGCCGACTAATGTAATCGTTCTTACTAACATTTCTTTCCATAGTTTAACGCAATTGCGAGAAAACACACTGTAAACAAATTTTTTAATTGAATTCTTAGATATTAAACAATTTACAAGTTTATTAAATTTTGATAATATTTTTATTTGCTAAAATGAATCGCATTTGTTCTAGTTTTACAATTTTATTTATGTTTAATGAATTATTTTGTGAGAATAATTTATTAGTTACAAATTTATGATAAAATATATAACTATACTAAATAAATAAACATTCTTGATTAGTAGCTAATATATTACATTTTTTATTTACAAAGTTTATCACATCTGTTTTAAAAAATTTTTGTGCTATCATATTTCTTGATTATCTCAAATAAAAGAACGAAATATTATATTGCATTTTTATTAATTAATAACATCAATCTCGAGAAAAAGCAATTGAGATTAGCTATCCCTCTTTCTCATTTTTATGAATAAATAATTACTGCAGCAATTAATGTTTGAATTAAGCGAAAAAGCAAATTCGGTCGTATATAAGTGGTAAACCTTGATGTTTGGTGAACTGGTTGACCTTTAACCGCTAAGCGTTATCATTGGAGTCGCGTATCAATGATACGCGACTCCAACGATATGACATTACGTGCTATACATTTACACATTAACCGCAGTCTGGCGGGCGCGTTTGGGCAAGTGCATCGTACGTGATGCCGGTGAAATCGTGATTTACTTACACGATCGCGTACAGCATGTTAAGAAGTTTGAGAGACGTTCATCAGCAAGTGGCCGATATTACTATTGATTTCATTTTGCAACTGGCTTTACATCAGCGAGTATTTATATTTCCTGAATGATGGAGGCCACTTGCTTATCTGCAAATACTTTCGGTACTGATGTTCATTAATTGCCGTTAATCATTTGAAACGAATCGATATAATCGAGCATTCAACGCATCGCGAAAATGAGCTTCTCAAGTACCACTATTATACAGAACGTTCCGACATGCCATCAGCTTTTAAATAAATGATATTGATGTAAAATGAAATAAATTAAAATGATATTCAAATAATATTGTGTAACACGTTATTCGTACGATATTCCATTCACTGAATACTAGCGCGAAACCGCAGAATCGTCGAAATCTTGTCGTCTAAAGGGACGGACTATTCTCGAAGGCTATAAATTTTGCCACCGCCATTTACCGCGAAAATCGGCGACGGAGGAATCCATGTCTTCGCACACTTATCGCATGGCGTAGTAAAATTCACTGAGCGAAGTTGCTTCACGGTTGTCATCTTTTCTCAGCTGGGAACCGATTTTTTAGCCGTTAAAATTGAGTGTCTCGTAGGGAGAGTGGATTCAAGACTATGTTCAATGACTGACCTGACTCGTCCCGTAATCGCAATGCGAACGCGCTAATGGGGCGTACTAATCGCGTTAACCTGCAGGAAACGATTCGGTCGTTAAGCACGGCAGCCGCAATCGAAGCCAAGTGCTGCTTTCGTAGCGAAGTTGATTAAATCATCGTTGTTTCTCGTGTCACGCATAGCTGCTCCTATCATGAGCGTTGCTCAAGTGAGAGTGCCATTCCGAAACGTCCGTTTTACGCATTGTCGCGAAACTGTGCTTTATCCCGTGAACACAGCAGTGCTGTGCTCAGGTCAAATTACGGCTCGCTATTTGTCGATTATCTCATACAATGGACTAGCCATCATACTTTTCCTATCTTGCTCAGCGCTCTTCATTTAACGATGTTGTTGCAGCATTATTTTAATTGAAAATAATCTTGTTGATTTAATAACAGTATTAATGAAATAAATACAATTTTATTAAAACAAGAGCATAAATATTTGTTTCATTAATGGTGTTTATTATTAATTAACAAAATTATTTTCAATTAAGATAATGTTATTGATACATCATTTTCTTTATTTTTTATTTATTTATTTTTTAAGATAATGTGAATACACAATAACAAGAAAATGAAAGACTTAAACATCATGCCGGATCATTAGTGCTTTTATATGTATAAAATTCACCCCAAATTATTTAAGCATTAAAGATGTATGTCAGTTCAAGAACTTTATTTTATTCTAAGTTTATATTTTATACAAATATTATTTAATTATACTATATTTCATACATAGTAATATTAAAAATATAATTAATAAAAAAAATATAATTATTTTTAAAAAAACCGCATCTGTTTCAATGCGTATTTTAAATTTCTATTATTAAATTTCTATTCTATTCTATTATTAATTTATATTATTCTATTTTATTCAAAATGACTCACTAAAGAAAAGGATTTCTAGCAAATATGGTACCGCTTTATATCTAAAGCGTGGCATAAAGAAGCGATCGAATCATTGTCGCTTCGATGAAACGCACTACGATACTTGAACGAAATGGTGCATTTTCGAATAAGTTCGTCACGAAAGTCATAACGCTCTTTTTTCTCTTTTCGATCTTTCATGCAAATAGACCCTTTTACTTTACTTCACGAAAGAATACAAGTATAGAACATTGTCGTTTCTTCAGCTATACAGTTTCAATATTATTGATCGCGCGTCTCAGAAAATTTACATATCGAAGAGAAGATATTATTATTATTATTATTATATTATAAAGACAGTTATGTTCATTTTATTAAGAAGACATGATACATAAATGAGAGAAACTAATGTTGACAAACAAATTGCCGTAATTATGTAATGATATTATTGTCCCTTTTCTTCCTAGCTTGTAAATTGAGAAGACATACTCGCGTACGTTCTCACGCTTTGTTCGCGTTGCATACTACATCCGCCATATTACATTACCGTCTCGACAGGAGACGTTAATTATCACGATGAGTAAATGTAGAGCACATGAGTAATTTGATTTGTCCAATTATCAGCGTTACATTCTGGTGCATAATGTAATAAATGAGCTCAAATATGCAAGAAGACGAGAGAATTAAATTAATCTTATCAGTTTTGTGATTACATTATATTCTTATCAGTTTGCAATTGCATTATATTCTCATCTTCACTAAAATTCGTAAAAATGAAAAGAGTGTTGTTATAAAATTTTTATATATGAATCCTTAAATTTTATGATTATTTTTTTATAGGCGCAAGTTAAGCTTTCTTATTTTATTACATTGATGGGCCCGTATATTCCAGTTATGAAATATAGAAGCACGTTGCATGTCAGATTAAACAGTAATTGACAAATTTTACCGCAGCTAATCAGGCGAGCTCATTTATCGGTTTTATCGACGTTTTGTGTAGATTTCAGTTAATTGGTATTTATTCGTGCTATTTATTCATGATATCGAGCAATAATCTGGTTTTTTAGCCATATTATTTATTATCGTGCAACAAATTGATATTCAGTAATTGGCTTCCGATATTGGAAATGTTCAGATTATAACTTGTGTTTTGCTTCACTTATTTAATAATCGAAAACAAGGTAAATTATTTTATCCTCTCACTAATAGATACATATAATTTAATCGATAATAAGTTCCACACACATATTACTAAATATTATAAATGAATTTATAATAAAATGCTGAAAATCAATATGTAACATTTGTAGTTGGCACATTTATAGTTGAATTTGTTTATATTAATGAATTAATTTCTAACAATTTAAAAATACTTTCTACGGAAATACATTTAAATAAGACCTTTTAATTATCTCGCAGAAAACTTTTTATATTAAACTAATTTGTAATAGTATAAAAAAATTGACGTTTTAAAAATTCAATTAATCATAGAAACAACGAAATCGGGAGAGGAATTATGGAAAAATAAATATTGACGAAGCTAATTGTGTTAGACATTAGGTATGTTAAATACATATCGAAGTATACTCTTTATCTTAATCAATAGCAACGTGTGCCAATATTCCGTTAAAATATATAAGCAGTTATCAGCGAAGTTTTCAACAAGAATATATCTTATTTATGAGCTGAAAATGCATACGCGTAACTCATGAACATACGAGCGCGTCATTTTCACGGACATACACACACACACACACACACACGCGCGCGCGCGCGCGCGTGTCAGAGTTTGCAATAAGTAAAACGCGCCGGCGAAATGTCAGTTATATACAGACGTGAAATGTAATACAGATATCGACATTCACTTGATGATTTTCGTTGTTTGAAAATCGACACATTATATAAACGTTATTCAAAGAAAAATTTCACAATAAAGAATACATTTATTTCAATAAAGAATCTATAAAGTTTTAACTTTCTAACAAGTTCTCGAATATGTTCTGAATTTCTTGCGATTGTATAACATTATGTAACATTTTTTGTATAAATTAAATTTTTTATCACGGTAGTGAGAAAGAATAACGTGATATTCGATAACGAGCATTCAGGCTATGAACTTTCGACCGGCTATTCAAGATTTGTCAAGAGTCGCCACGTCGGTGCTACATAAAATCGTACAGTCATATGGTCGGTAATAATTGTAAATTCTCGCTCCATAGGTATACAACGGTCGCCTCGATCGCGTGTACAGCTGCGTGTGCGTGCACGCGGGTGTCCGTAAAATAGGAGTGATTTGCTCTTGAGGACCGGTTTGAAATGGGTGCCATTCTCTGGTGACCCGATTCTCGCGCGAGCGTGGTCGACACCGTCGCTGGTATGCGTGCACGTGTCTTACGACACGCACGTGCATCCGCACTATTCGCATGCCGTCGCGATATCGGGCATGCCAGATATTCCCGCCCGGTGGAATGACATCCATGGTCGGTTGTCAAAAGTGAACAAAAAAAAAAAAATAAAACGATCCGTATTCCGTGGCAAATCAAATCATAAAATCCCGGGATTTTCTGGGAATTTTTAAACTTTATCCGGATAACGTTCTCTTTCAATCAGACAGAAAGAGAGACTTTTACTCTGTTGAGGAATTACTCTGTTGAAAATACTGGCGATAGGAAATCTCATATTGTTTCATTGTAAAGCGGAAAATATATCTTTCATTATTTACCTTATTTCTTAATTTGAAAATCAGAAATTGTAATGATATGTATTTATTATACAATTATATTTTTTACATATTTATTATGAACAACTACAATGTTATATAATCAATCTTTAGTTTTAGCAAATCTATGATCATTTGTTATTTGCAAATGGCTAAACAATTGCCATCCAGTCGTTTAAATTCGCTTTTATGTTTAATAGTCGTTCGATCGATCTGTCACAGTTGCGACAACGGTAGATAACAAGATAGTCATTGATAGCGTTCGGTGATACTTTAGTAAAGAGATTTATTATTTAACGAAGTTATGAATATACCCTGTTATTAGAAATCGATTTTATTGATCGTTACTTTAATAATTTGTATGTTCCGTTTATAAATTAACATACATATAATATTTATAGAATTAAAAAGTACTAGGGATACATAAAAAAGTTGCAATTATTGATTTTCACGTATTTAAGATATGTAAACATAAATTATATAAAATACTTTACACACACATCACAATATTTTAATATGTGTGTATATTTTATAATTTAATTTGAAAATGACCGATCAAAGTTATAATATCATGTAAAGTTCGTTTTCGAGTAGCGTTCAATAATTGCATGTATATTGATCTGTTATTTGTTGTTATTTTTGATTTTCACAGTCTAAAGAATTTTACTCGATTGATTTCGTAAATATCGCATGTTTTTGCAATTATTGATATTGATTTAATTGCTAATAGCAAATTTTTATCGTTTACCTTTACAGTAAATCCCTCTTTTACTGAGAACAAATAATTGATTAATTGTGTCACTTGGAAAAAATGATTAATACCGTTTCTGTCAATGTAGTTTAATTTCAAAATCTTGATTTAATTAACTCTTTACCTCTTTCTATTTTATAACAATTAGAGAAAGATGAATCGTGATTAAAATTATTCCTTATTGATAGAAAAAAAACGGAAATATAAATCACATACAATCAAATCTAAACTTAAAGAACAAAGTTCATCTTTGTTTTTATCAGAAAATAGAATATTCAGTTAAACATTAAAAAAAAATTACAAACTACTTTGTGTAAAACTCTCCATTTTGCTTTTATCTCTGCGTTCTTGTTTCTCGAAGCTTTGTAAACATGTGGTTAGTGCGCTATCATTCATGTAATGAAATTCGAGCAAGCAGATAGTGGCATGTGCCTCTCCGTGTGTCGTCGCATTATTATTCGAGTCGCGATCGCGACTATTTGCATTGAACAATTAACGATCATTAGCTTGTACAATTAACTAACTCCCACGACTAATGTTCCGTATATAAGCATGTCGAACGGTGGTTATTTATTGAGAATTATTTCGCGCGATTTAATCAGTATTTGTAGAAATTGAAGCGACAACGATTATGAATGTACATTATTATTTCATGAGATTTTACGGAGAATGATTATAACGTTGCTTGAATCAGGATATTCCGCACACGATTAATAATTTCTTCGCTAAATGTAATATGTCGATTTTCAGATCGAAAGTGTAGAATGATACACAAATTGTCAGTAAAAAGTCATGTGATAATTTATTAATAATTGATACAAGATACAGATTTATTCGAAATTTCGTTATCTTACAGTATGTTATATGCCGAGTTATATAATACATTCTAACTAATTTGTTTAATGAAAGAAGCGCATCAATCATTATTTATACTTTTCATCGTAATTTTTATTCTAATCTGTGATAGAGTCTATCTATTTATATTTATTATTCTGACTTCATTTTTTAAATTATTCGTGTATAAAATTTTATCTTATTGGCTAATTGATCACAATATTATCTGATTATTATAGTGTACAAATGAATATCTAAAATATAAAAAATCAATAATAAATAATAGATCGGTACGCGTATAGTAATACAATCATTAGTTTTTTTGCATGCAATTCGAAAACTATTGTGACAGACCTGAAAATTATTCTATAATATATGCATGTTTGCATTATGATTTTTAATTCAATCTTCACGGAATGCACTGTTCAAGTACAAAGTACTTATTACAGACCATTAAAAGGTTGGATAATCTTCTAAAATCATAGGTATAACAATTATGTCTCGTATCCCTGTTTTCCTTTAATCGCAGTTGCCTTAGACGCGCAATCGCATGAGATTAGCATTTCATCCTTGAATTTCGAATCAAGCCTCTGCTTTTCCGGTCGGCTTGTCATCCTCTGAGTAAGTTCCCTTACCGTCCGTCTCGTTCTCTTTGCATCTAACGTACAAGCAATCTCCTTCCTCCCGCATCGCATTAACGTACCATCGCCTGAGGTTAATCCTAGACATTCTCGCGCAGCGATTCTCTGCTTGTGGCTCGGGCAAATATTTAGTTAATGTCTATAACCGGCATGCGGGATTCTCCTATGGCCTTTGCACCAGTCTGGTCGGTCGGCGGTAACAAGGTGGTCCTCGAAGCGCCGCAAATCTGCATATGCATGCACCAGTCCATGCGAACGCGTCGTTCTCTCTCTTGCATCAAGCTGTACGTTCCAGCAGATTTCCGTGGCGTTCTATAAAGCGATGCAGAATGCGTATATACGTGAATTCGTCCGACCGTCCACATGATCCTTTTTCCATTGCGCCCCATCACGAAAACACACCGCCTGGCTAAGTAACCGGAAATTGCACGATTTTATGCGAAACTGTGAACGTTGGAGTGTCGAGGTTTCCGCATACAGAATATCAGTGGCGGAAGTTTGAAGGAAGTTCTCGTCTGTATAGGAACTTACGAAATATAAATGTTGAAATATTTTAATATTCTATAAATAATATAATGATATGTGAAAATACTTAATATTTAAT
>NW_017259520.1:1035936-1045502 GCF_001594045.1 Atta colombica | reverse complement strand
TAATTAATACATGTATCTAATTATAATAGCGGAACAAACTATTATAATTATTATTATTATAACTATTTTTTAAGGAAACTGGCAAACTCAAGTTCTTTTACGAAACTGTTAATGTTTTTAAATATTGAATTATCATTTCGGATTTTTAACAATGAGTCATATCATCTGTTAAAAGAAAGTATTTTTAGAATTGCTTTATGTTCATGTTTACAGAAATCGAAAAAAGTAATAAGAATTTTAACAGATTTGATTTTGATTAAAAAATATTTTGTACATGCAATAAAATACGAAAATTCGTAGTTGTTATAATTCGAACGTTGAAATGCATTTGGTGAAATTGTACGCAATTGTACCGCTTGCTTGTCAGAAATCGGTATCGCGTTAGAGTGCTGAGTCCTGGGGCTGAAACGCACGTATGTACGCGAAACGAGGGTTAAGCGGAGGATTGCCCGGAGGTTCATTAAAGCGACCGATTCGATACTCTACGCGCACAGGCTCGGTCATAAATCCGGCTTTGTCAGCAACTAGAAATCGTTAATTTCCGAAATGTCACTCTGCACTTCATCCGTTTCAACGCCATCATCCTTCCCCATCGCGTTAGGCTATAAAATAGGCTATATCGATAAACCGCCAGAACGTAACTCTCATATTAAGCACCGCGTTGTACTAAATTATCTTCTGAAACCTTCGCCGCGTATATCATGCCAAAAACATTCCAATAAGAACATATAACGCTCTTTTGAAGTATTAATTCTTGGAGAAGTTATGTTTTCGATAAAAAGGAAGTAAAGACAATTACTACTTACACTATAAGTAGGATTTTTTAAGTATCTATTTGACACTTAATTTTTTTTTAAGAAGAATTGTTTGCCTAAAGAATATTACGCACTAGTTAAACTACTAAATAATGATTGTCAGTTATTCTTGAATTATCTTTCCGTTATTCAGCATGTCTGTAGATGATATTAGTGAAACGAAAGAGGAAAAAGAGTCCTTTTCGTCTTGGCACCCTGCTTCGACTCTTCTTTTTCTCTAACAAGTAAGGGCATCATAAAAGATGAGTAAAGCAAAAGAAAGCGTTGTGGAGTTTATTTGCTTTTCTCATCGAGTAGTTAACGAATGTTGGCAAACTTTATGACGGAAATTTTCTTCTTGAAACGTAAACAATTTCATTCACAACACTTTTCACTTCGCATCCATTTTATGCTTGAATAATTTTTCAATAAATTTAATTATATAGCTCTTTAGACAAAATTTTTTTACTTCTGTTTCTCGAAGTTATTTGAAAAATAATTTAATCGCGTCTTGCTATAAAACAAATTATTATTTTTATATATTTTATTGTAATAGAAATAGTTGCTGATGCAAGAAAAAAGATGAGTTGGAAAGATATTTGATTTTCTTTAAATTGCATTTTTGTAAAGCATTTAAATGTTTGAAAATATTTCATTGTTAGAGAAAATAATTGTATTGCGTAATTGCGATAACTGCTATAAAAAAAAAACACATTTATAAATATATTAAAAGTACATTGTTTAGTATATTTGAACGACGAATTATTTCATTGAATTTGATTTATCAAAAATAATAATTGTAAGAATATTGTATTATTGAATTTTGTACTATAATGATTATTGTATTATAATAATATATTACTTAAGAAAAGAATGAATGACGTATAAATGAGGAGAATTGTTTCTTGATAGAAATAAGTTTGCTAACGAGTCAGAGCTGATTCGTTCTTTAATATCGTGAAATCGTTCTATAGCTTTGTTTGAGACAAGTCATGTATCAAGATATCACATGAAGGCATGATGTAATGGCTGAGTCTCAAGCAGAACACATTCTCTGAAATAAATGTGCCAAGGACTTTATTAAGTCGCCAGACAAAGGGGTTGAAGCCGCTTTAGTATTCTCCGCGAGGCTAAGAGAAATCTGGACTAATTAAAGCAAAACGTGCGCGCCGAATGGTTTAATTGTACTTTTCTTCTTTCTGCCAGCTGCCGCATACCTGTCTGCTGACGTGAACTCGACCCTATATTACACAGATTTTTTGGAAAATACGTATGAGTCGGTAATTTTAATGCGTGATATGCTGATAAACGTTGTCGTAAAGTTTCACAAAGCGCCATTTATTTTTTTCTACGTAACGAATTACAGTTAATCTGATATTTTCACTCAAAATCGCTTGAACTTGTTCGCTATTTGATAAAAAGCTATCATACCGTGTAATTAATAAAAGAATTGATTATAGCATAAAATATAATTATATATCATGTCTTATTATGGATATAAAATGAATTAATCTGACTATTTTTGATAATTTTAAACGAAAAAAATTAAATTTAATTTGTGATATAGTAAAACATTACTTGTTTTTAAATCAGTAAAAATCGTTCTGATTTAAATTGCAAAAAAATTAGCTGAGTTCTGATTACATAATGTTCATTTATGATTGCATGAATATGTGTTTTTAAATTCAGATTTTAAGAGAAAATGCTATTGCAATGTAGAAGTAGTTTGAATTAATTCTTTCTTTCTGAATATTTGTGTGGCTCTCAAGAAGTTTTGAGCCTTCGTTAAGTAACTCATTTGCTTTGCGAACTGTTTCTTTACTACTCCTCAGAATTCTGCATTGCCTCGCGAGTTCTCGCTGAGGCAAATATATTTTTTCTCGATTCTTTCGTTCGACGGTACTCACTGAGCTCTCCTTCGCATAACTAAACTATTTTACTCGGTGCAAACGCCCTTTCTTCCGGCGGCTCTCCATTTATAACACAGCACGTGTTCTTAAAGAAGAATTTTATCTCGCTTGCGTGCAATATGCTATAGTTAGAAATCAGTATTATAAAAAAATTATAAGAATAATAAGGGAGGAGCTTAATATTTATTTCAAGACATATATATTTAAAACTAATTAGAGATTAGAAAAATTATTTTTCATTAATTCATTTTCATTAATATTTTCATTAAAATTTTTCTGTCTTTTAATTTTTTAGCTGCGTTTCGTTTGTTTTATATAATTTTTGTTTTAATTATCAAATATTTTAAATAATCTTTCTAGTAGATATTATCGTATAACGCTGTCCAGTTAAGCGGCTTATTATCTTAAAAAAAGTGTTATTTGCAAAGACCGAGTCTTTTCCGTTCGTGCAAATGCCGATGGCACTGGGATATATGTATATTAGTGTTCTTTCAAGCATAAACGTAAAGCCGATTTGTTGTGATTGCTACCAAAATGAAATTTTCCAAAGGACTATGACTGATACGATGAAGAGAAAATACTGTTCTAAACTTTCATCGGCTTTTGCCATATATCCTTTTATCAAACTACCTTTTCCGGCATTATTACGATGATCGGCTTAACACTGGCCACACCGTTGTAATAGAAGCGTAATTAAATGGGAAATGTAAGAAAAAGTTCGGCACAGCAGGGCAATGAGTACCGGTGCGAATTAAATTACGAGCCAAGTTGAAAGTACAGTCATATATTAATATTTTCTTGAAGGAGAATAAAGTTAAGAGTTTAATATCTTCTTCAGCTCTTATTCATCCGGTTTTAATAACGAATACTACAGAATCTAATACGAGATATATAATTTGTCTTTATATAATTTACATAGAAATTATTCTAATTAATATGCGTGACTGTTAAATGTACAATTTTTTTTAGCATTTATGAAGTTTAATGTAATAATAATGAAATTTATGTGCGTTTCAATTTTCTCTTGGAATAACGGAAAAATGCAATTATTATGATTTTTATTATATATATATATATGTATTATATAACTTCAATTTACTATATATTTTTAATTTTTGTGTTGTCATTTTTCATCGTAATTACATATATGAATATTTTTTAATTACAAATATACAAGTCTCGCTCATTTTCGTTTAAACGAAATTTCATGCGCATGTCGCAGCTTAAAACGTATACCTATATGCGAACGTGGTTAAGTTTCAGGCCAGCTTCGACGATCCCTGATCATTCGACGGTGAACAATTACACGGGCATTTGGTACGGCACGTTGCACGCCCACGCGACAATAGCTACCTAATGCTCTTAATACCTGCTATAATTCTGGGCATGATATTCGTGGGTGTACATTTCGTAGCGTAGCATTGTGGCAACGTTTCAGCGTAATTGGTCCGGCCACGCGGATGAGATTTGCCCCACGGTGTTTTCGCGCTTTCCCGTGGGATTCACCGCTCGGCGATTATATTATAGTGTTAAAGCGTTAGTGCACACGCGTAAACATGCCGCGTAATGAGCAGGTTGTATTCATAGACACGAACGACATGGCTACCCGCATCATCTGCTTTTTCTCTTTTTTCGTGTGATTCAAATCGCGAAAGTGAGTGTGATTTACACGCCAAATCCCTGTTTGTCACAATTTATATTTTATTGTTCCAAATATGATGGAAAATAAAAAGAAAATATAAATGATAAATGCAATATATATACTGTGATGTACGATGATAGAATGAATGTGAAGATAAAACTTATTAAAAAATAATAACAAGATATCGATATTTCTTTATAACAATTTTTTTTTAATTAATTACCAGTTATTATTGAAGAATTGAAGAAAATAAATAAAGGTATTGATAGAATACACATTGATAATTGAAGAAATTAAAACTTTGTAATTAAAATAATAAACATCATAAAATGGAAAATAAAAATATTTTATTAATTTTTATTTTGTATGCAGTTTCAGTTTTTATAGGATTATTCGCGCAATGTTTCACGGATTTGTTATTTTTTTATTAAGAATATTATCCGTTTGGATTTTTATGGTTTGCACGTATGCTTTTTGAAAGGAAGAAAACTCTAGTGCTTTCAACCCGTTGATTTTCTATCCTGAAAAATATTTTTTACTCTGTCATACAAATATATATATATATATATTTGCATGATACACACACATACACACACACACACACACACACACACACACACACACACACACACATTTCTATTATTAGATTAGCTATAACATAGAATAACCGAATATGTAAGGGAAATTTTACATTGTTCATTTGTACTTTTCACTTATTTATTGCTTTTGTCATAATTCAATACCAAAAGAATATAACAATCACGTACAGAATATTTAAAAAAAAATTTTTGACATTTAAGTTGAATATTTGCAACTATATATTTCTCAATAGATTAATGATTATAAAAATGATTTATAATAAGTAAGAAAAAGAGGAAATTATCAAATCACAAAATTTTAATAAAAAAAAAATATATAAAAGAATTGAAATTATTTTATTTATATTATATTAATAAAAATCCAACTTTTCAATTGTTTCTACGACTTACGAAATGTTTCCTATGTTTAAAGTCACACTTGCGTACAACAGTCTGACGAGTCTAACTTCTGAAGCCACTGTATGATATATGCAACATGTTATACTGTATGACGTGTATATACATGTTTTTTTTTTCCTTCAACTACACGAATGCGTAATGGCTTTCGCTGTTATCCCAGCTCAACCATTCGGCACTCGTGCAGTTAACGCGATATTCCCAGAAAAAATATTTCGCTTGGTAAAATATTTGGCCGACGTCTACGTAACCGCAACTGTATTCTTCAAATTACCACTACTACTCTTCGAACATTTGTCGTGAGTTTTCTATCGTTACGCGCATGTGGTTTCAGAAAATAGTAATGAGGTCGTGACAGAAGATGTTGCAAAGTAGAATGAGAAAGATGGTCTCAGATAAAACTCGAAAAGAGTTGAGAAAAGAGATACCGCATAGTGGTCTGTAGATTAGTATGGGTGTAAATGTGTAGCTATCTCTGAAAACGTATAGAATTACTGCAGTGCGCAGTATTTATTCCTTTTAATTTTATTTCATCTCTCATGTGCGTTAATCACGATTAAATAGGATTCCCTGCCTCTATGCGGTAGTCGGGGAAAAAAGATTCCAAATTTTATGAGCCGTTTCCGAATAATTTTGAATCGAGGGAATCCTTCCTCGTTAAAAAGATCGAGGAGTTTGGAGTGTTTCCGGTCTGGAGAGGTCTCGAGATAGAACGCTTCCACGTAGACGGCACCACTCTGTGCGGTAGATTCTCTTTTTATTATTTTTAACGCACAGCTTTTCACGGTGCTTGCGCGATGAAATGAAAAAAAAAAACGTCAAAAAGCTAGTGATGTTGAGGATGGTAGTTTTGATATACGACTCGCTTGTGTCTGAAAAGCGGTGAAACCCAAAAAGGACGCAATTTTTTGTGGATAAATAGAAATATAAGAAATTTTAATTAGTTCGCATTCAAGAATTTTGAAAAAAATTTTTTAACAGTCTGATTCTTGTTTGCACGAGTGAGAATCTTTATAAAAAATTTGAGTTGTATGTCTACGTTCTGCAGATGTGCTATAATATAAATATAATAAGAAATATACAACACTGGAAAAAAGATTGAATTAACTTGAAATATATATGTAATAATCAGACTATTTGGTGAAATATGTACGATCCATAATTTTGATTAACTAGACCTATATAATCAGACAAGTTTAACCAAACAAATTTGATTGCATGAATTCTAGTAAAAATAATAAAACCTTTGAAATATCAGATTATTTATTGATAATAATCAGAAATTTTGTTTATTTCCATCAATATTCCTTTATCGTCTAATTGCATTAAATATTTGATTATAATAATAACCAGAATTTCTGTTTACTTTCAAAATTTACTTACCATGTTAATTCTAATCATGATTGTGTGCATTAGAAATATATGAAAAATGTGTTGTTCTAGAAATATAAGAAGAAATTATTATATGAATATCGTTTAAGATAAATTGAATTTTTCGAATCGGAATTCAATGTTATCATTACCATTCACCAAGGAATTTTGGAAATTCCGCGATGGAACCTTTGCGTGTGTTCTGTACGAGTTTATGCATGGTGCACACCCCGTTCGCCGCGTAGTTTCCTTGCTGGGAAAATTCCTTTCGGACAATAAACCGTAGATCATGACAAATAGCCGAGACGCGGTAGGCGTTGCCGGATAGCATCAAGCGGGTTAATTTTTAACCCCCTTCGTAACCAAGAGATTTATCGCGCCGGTCTTTGTTAAGCTCTATATATGTATGTGTGTGTCGCTTCGTACGCAGCCACGCTTTGTATATGCTTTCGCAAAATGTGCATCAGTGCAATGCGCGTGCGCGCGCGCGCTTATAAAAAGAGAGAAAAATGCTTCAACCCCGGACTAGGGCTTATGCGTAACGATATCCTCGGAAATTGGCTGATCGATGTTTTGCCATCGTAGAATAATATCTCTCCCCGAGAGGCTATATTGTTGTTGCGACTCAATTTCCCTCTCTTGATCGTTTATTTTTTCCGCACTGGCACGACATGACGGTATTCCTCTTGAGGGATTTCGAATGATAGTTCTGAACGAAATACAAAAGTTTAAATTAGCCACTGAACCAAATGCCTGTTAGCGATCTAATTAAAATTCAACGTGATCGTCGCCGAAGCTTCTTGTAAATGCACTTTCCCATTCCGTTTTGGCTACGAATTGCGCATGATCGTACTTGTACACCTTTTCTATGTGGTATCATGTACATACTGATGTGGTTTTGTGTGCATTTATCAGAGCGAGCTGGAGACATTCGAGATTCATACACGCAGATTAAAAAACAAAACCAAACGTATACATTACCAGTAATATATATTCTCCCGTAGTTTGTTTAATTAAAGCACAACGAAGCCCCAAAGCTGAAAGTGTGGAATTTTTTCTTCTTTTCCGTTGGATTTATTTGCTTCGCAACTTGTTCCGCTTCCCAAGTTAATGGATCTTGATTACAACATTTCTAAATATAAATATTTATTGAATATCAACAAATTACTTATGTTATATATTAATGCATTAGTTACAGTTATCCTTGAATAAATACGGTATTTTGCTTACGAAAGAAAATTTAATTTACAGATATTAAATCCATAATTACAGATATTAAGTTCCTAGGAAAGAAAAAAATATTAAGAAAAATTACACAATAATAATCATGGCATTTCATTTATTACATTTAAATATATAATAAAAGGATTTCTAATTATTTTTCTAATGCATGATTTTATTTGCTTTCACTCTTTCAATCTTTTCTATTTAATATTTTTAAAGATGATTATAGACTCTTATGCAGAACATATAGATTTAGAAACGCGTTATAATTATCCAGCCGCGAATTATCTTTAATTAGCAGCATAATTCAAGAAGTAATGCGTCTTTATATAGCCGCGAACGCGTTTGTACTAGTCATTTATCAACACCCTTTCCACTCTCTTCGCTGATTTTCGGTCGTTGACAGGGTATGTTCAAAATAGTATGCACCCTTCGTCCTGGAACAATTGCGCGGGGAACTGTCGTTGTAAAAAGGACCGAACAATGGTCGCTTTACAAGCGTCATCCACGTTCTATAAATCATAGCGAACGGCGGGGCGTCTTTTTATTCAAAGTCGTGCTGGAAACATTAGGCCACTGTTCTCTCGTAAATATGCAGAAAAATTGTGTCAAACTTGACACTTTCTTTCTGTAAAGTAAGAAAACCAAACGCCTTTATAAGCCAAGTAATCAAGTTGTGTGTATATGTAGTTAATACAATCTATTTATCTTTCACGGGGGAAATACATTAAAAAATTTAATGTATCTATACTAATTTATTAGTTCTAATTTAATTTCTATTTAAGTTTCTGATTCGATTTATCTTTGTAATGAAATCTTTCAATTGTAAAGGTAATAAGTTTCATGTTATTATGTTGGATCGTTACAGAGATTTTCTTTTTAATGATAATTATTATTCAATATTATGATTACTGAGTATACATCATAGTTGCAATAATTATCATTTTAATACAGTTCTCTATTTGTGAAGTTCAACTCTCTCTCATTGAAAACTAATTACAGCAAATCTTCAATTTCGCATTTGTACAGTTCGCGGCTCATTGTGTATAAACAACGAGGGCTCCTTCCTCTGTGCACTCTCGGGAGTAATTTCCCCTAATTAGAACAAAATTACTAATTACGTTCCGCGCAACATGCAATTAATTTTCGGTGGGATATCTGCGAGGAGAGGGAGATATATGTATATCTTCCCATTTCTTCTTCCCGAGTTAACGTTAGCGGCGCCGGAAAGGGAGGCGGAATCTTGCTACGAGCAAGATGTATGAGCTCTGAGTGCAAGCAGCCAATCTCTGTCGGATCTTGTTCTTTCTCTTTACCCATTATCACGTTTTTTTCAAGTGATTTCTCCGGAAACTGGTGTGTCAGAAAATACGCCGAGACATATATTTTCGAAGAGGCATAATAGTTGCTGCTCTTAATTATACGCATCACTGCGTTTATTTAAGGCAAATTTTACCGTAATTGTCATAGACATTTTTATCTATCTGTCCTTATCTTTTCTTCTGCATTGAATTCTCGCCGCAATGAATTTTCCTATATTATTTATCAGTTACATTTAATAACAAATAGTCACGTGTGGTATTTTTATACACAGCGGCGAAAAAAATGTGAAGTGTTATAAAAAATGAAT
>NW_017259520.1:1023802-1035836 GCF_001594045.1 Atta colombica | reverse complement strand
TATTATACTTTATTATCTAATATTTTCCTTATTTTTTAAATAATTTTTCATTTGTTTTGTCATAACTATTCTTTACGATTTTTTAAAGATTCTAACGAAAATCCGCGATAGAAATGCATTTTATTAATTAACACATTAAAAAAAATACCTTTATAACAAATTAACGTGCTTATTCCGTTTGTAATATTTTGTTTGATTCCAACTTATTTTTTCCAGAAAATTATAAATAAATCCATAATTAAAATATCAAATTGCCTTTATGCTCAAATTGTTCAAATCTATAATGTTCTCAGATATTAATAAATCGAAAAACAATTTTATTTTATACTTTATTATAATTTTAATAATGAATGAGAAAGATCTACATTAAAATTCTTGAAAATGCAATGTTGTTCTACGACTATCATATTTTCAGGGTAAACTTTAAGAAAAAATTCTCTTCATGCAGAAAAATCGATAATTCATGTTTGAATTGTTCATGTTTTTATGTGATTTAGCACGTGATTTAATTAATAATTGTTCTGGTTTATGCAAGTTGATAATTAGAATAAAATATCGATTCATTACTTTAATATAATTTTAATATCATTGCGTTTATTAATAATATTGAGAATTAATAACATATATTTACAATTGGATAAAGAGATTATATCTTCAAATAAATATTAATATTTTAATTTTTACTTTTAAACTAATCGGTACAAAAATACCGTTGAGTGTAGTGGATCTTTTTAATTTTATTTTTTCTGTACTGTTTAAATTGATTCGTCTTACATCTTAAATCCTCATTGCAAGGTCTCTTTTCTTATTCTATACTATTTGCCACTGCTCAGCAGTATTTTATGTCCCGTGAAATTCGTCACAACGAAGCATAAGAGAGACACATAGTTTCACATTTTACGCGACGACGATTTGCTTTCTTACCGTCATTTTTGTAAAGAGTGTGCTAAGATCCTTCTCTTCTCTAAGGACATAAAAAGAAGTTACTATTAATTTATCTTTCCCAACTTTTATAAAATTAGCCATAATATTAGCCGTTTAAAGAAGAGATTATAATTAGAGACCTATATTATGAAAATTTAGAAATCTGGAATTAAAATATATATTAATAATTTTGGCATATTTTATTTAAAATGTACCTTTATAGAAAGATACTAAGATCGTAAAAATAAACTCTCAGTTCTGGACAGATATTTAAGGATACTAATTTGTACTTATACACATATAATATATATGTTTATTAGTGAATGTTCTCCGAATTATATTTTTTACGATTTTGTATTGTAAAAAATATAATTCGATATAATTGTCTCTGTGATAGCAAAAAATAGAATTATTGAAAATAATTTAATATAATCTTCTTTTTAAATATTGTAGAAGAAATAAAAATTTATTAAAAAGTATTTATAATTCCTTTGTGATTTCACAAAAGCCAGCCATTAAATTTCTTTACAAATACATTCTCTTAGAGAAAGCCGACATTAATTAAGCGTAACTATATAGACAAAATGCGTTAATTACTCAACTTTATTGGCTGCAAATTAATTTGGGAAGGACATATCTCTCACGATTTCTAGTTTTATATGACTTTTATACGCACTTTTATAAATCATGTGGAACTCGCTGTTGTCTAATGAAGAAGCTTTGCATTTCATGCGGTAAATGATTTACTTTCTTTCCTAGTACTATATATGAGAATGAGTTTACGAGAATACGCTATAACGACGCTAATGATCACGTTATTCGCAGTTTCTACTCTTTCTCTAATGCATTTATACTTTCTTCGATTTGTTACGCACACGGAATGATTGATGCAAAATTATTCAACTTTAAACTCATCTCACATACTGTTATTGCTCGTTACTGATCGAAATGATCAACGCCGTAAGTGGACTATTTTCTGTACATTTAAAACTACAAATACAATTTAGATTTTAGTTATTAAATTCTTTCTGAGGTAGATATATTTTACAATATTTAATTAGAATGCATAATATTAATCTCTTCTCATTTATCAATTTATTTCAATATAGTTTCGTCGATAGATTAATTTTGTAACAGCACTTTTTTTTTATGCTTTAATATCCATTCATTATAACTGTACTCCCTGGAATTTCTCCCTAAATCATGAGTAAAATCTTCGTAAAAAATTTAACTTCGCTAATTCTCAAAGTTCGACATACATCTTATAATATTAAGCTGCCAAAATTATAAACGATCACTCATGTTTTTTGTTTGATCAAAATCGTTTTTGTAGATATAAAAATGAACTATAAACCGAGCAGCTAATCGAAATGTGAAAAAGGATACCATTTCAATCAATCTATTTTAGCATGAAATTTTTCGAGCAGTTTGCGGTCAACTTTCTCTGTCTTCCCTGTGTGGTTTCGAATATTCTCTATGAATATTCTATCAACGTGCTTTCACGATCGTGATTGCACAATTTCGACATTACAACAGATTAGAGCGATGTGGAGGCGTAAAACGGGCTAAAGACTCAAGTCGACAAGCATCACTTTCGTTCTTAGTTCCGGTTCAGGGTTGCGGACGACCCACTTCAGGGTTGCGGTGCGCCCCGAGAAGTCTCCAGGTTTCGCAGGCACGTATCGTGTAAGACGCATATATGTACACACGCAAGCATGTTTGCGTACGCGAAATGAGAGATCTGGTCAGAGACGATGATACGGCATTCACTTGCGTGAAATTCAATTGGGAGCGATCGAGGAATTGGAACGAGCGGTGCGATAGTGCATTATACTCATTAACATTCTATCTCGATGTTCTGAATAAGGATTGATAGAAAGTAAAGATTATTTGCTTGATTGTAGCGTTCTTTGAAAAAAAAATAACCAGCAGCCAAATAATGTTCACTGTGGAATTCCATTAACGCCAGTGTAAGATTAAGAGAAATGAATGCGCAGGAAAGTCTTCAACTTTATTCTTGCTTTTTATAATAATGTGAAAGATGTATGTATAAGTCATACTTCTACATTATGACAAATCTAATTTTATTTATTATAATGAGAAATTTGTGAAAATAAGCATAAAACTACGTAGAAAGAAGCTTTCAATACATCAAGATGATCCTTTAAAGTTGTATGTAATAAAAAAGTTATACAAAGCTTATGAAATTGAACCTTTTCATACATTTGCTTATTCACGACGTGAAACTTAAATCCATCCTTGATGTTCTTTTTTGAACATTCTGCGATAGATACGAGTGTGCCTTTTGGTAGAATCTTTCTAAGAGGAAAGAGCTGGTACTATCTCGATCTCTCGAGCGATACGATGGTCTGATGCAACGTCTATACTACCTTTATTTAGAATTCTCTACGGTTGCTACGTGTGCTCGCATTTGTTCGAGATTCTTGAATTTCAAGAAATTGAAGACAGCTCGTTCCACTTGCCTAGTGAACCCGTAAGATTGCGCGGAATAAAAACGGTGTCCAGGGAGATCTTTTGAATGCGCACATACAGAAGCATAAGGCGCGGCGAACTCCGATAATTTTTTCGATCAAGTAGTGAATAAAAGGTACACTATTGAATCGTGCTAATAATTGTACGATATTGCTGTTTAATTATACAACAAAATATTAATGCACGAAATTTTAAATAAACAATTTTATATATTTGTAATCATTCTGATTAAATATGAAGTTCTGGTGAATACGCATGAAAAATATTTTGAAAATGTTATTCCCAAAACGGAATATAGATCGTGAAACAACTGCGCTAAATTACGAAATAAATCGGGAAATTGCGAAACAAATTCGGCATTATATTCTATTGTTTTATTATGTTATTTTGACATATCGATGAATGTAATCACGATCTATTTATGAAACATATGTCATATTGTCATACGTGATAAACTATTGTTATGAAAATTAAGAGAAAATTAAATTATAATACACTAAAAAGAATTGCTAAATTGTTGAAAGTTTCGTTGAATTAAATTATTGTGTGCTTTGTAAAAAATTTAATGAAAGTTGACAAACAAATAATAATAAAGCAAAAATAGAACATCTCATAAAATTAATAGGAATGCAAATTATAACAAGCCTGAGGTCAGTCTCGTTAATGAGTTTCGTACATATACTTCTTTCTCCGATGAGTAGCGAACAAACTGAAGTTAGTTTTATCACGGTTTTTCTCGTTTTAATTTTGTTAATCCGCAGTTTGCCCTATGACTTTAACGTTTGTTGGTAAAAAAAGAAAGACAGAGATGTGTATAGTTTTTTTTTTTTTTTGAGATATTCTCGCCGGCTTTTTAATTTTTATTCTTGCGGCAGGATTGGTTTAAATATGATTTATTTTATTAACAAATTATTTTTTGTTGTAATGAAATCGTCAAGGTATTATAAAATATAAAATTGAATTTGATATATGTATATACGTCCCTAATATATTATTGAAGATATGATTGTTAAAGAATAAGTAAGAAAATCTAAGAGGAGAAGGAAATTTTTTAGAATAATTTAATTTGGAATAAATTTTTATTCTCTCAAACACTTTTCGTCACGTTACATTAAATATGGAAAGTAAAAGGAACTCTTTCGCAAGCTTTGCAATCCCACCTTCACGAATAAGTCGCCGGGTAATAGAATTTAAATTGAAAACGAACGGCAGCCGCGCATTAAAAGGGAAAGATCGTTTTAATGAAGATGACGGGATTTCAACGTTTCGCGAAATCGTGCGAAACTGTCCGTATTTTTGCGAGAACTGCTTTCCGGATAAAGCGGGGAAGAAAAGAGCGACGGAAGTTAACCACTTTTACGTGTAAGAACTATAATACGAAGGGCAGTAAGCCGACCGTGCTTGCTTCTGATAGACATCACGAAAGAATGGTATCTCACCCTCTTTAAGCGCGACGCATTTCTTTTACTCAAGATATATAGTTGAGATTGCGCAGCTTTAAAGTCTCGTTTGCAAATTACAACGGTTTGTGGCACACAGCTAATTGTGCAGAATATTAAAGTTTATTGTGCTTGCAATTAGATAATATCTTTTTTTTTGTTCAACGAAAGAATAATTGTTTATGAAACAATAAAAAATATATTAATTCTTACAGTACAAGATACGTTGGAACATATATTGCTTTATGTAAGTAATGAGTAATTAAATGAGTATTAAAGTTGCGGAAAAATATATCAAGTATATCTGTAAAAAATGTAATTGGAGTTGGAAATTTATATTTTACGTAAATTTTATATTAATTATTTTTTGAAAACATGTCTACTTACTGAAATAATTTTTGATCCAAGTTCAAATTTTTTATATTCAAATATAATGTAGAAAAATTTATAAATTATCATAATTTTTCCATTTTATTAAAAAAATACATACAGTATGTCATCCTTAAGTAATCATACTGTTTAAATAGAATTAATTGTTATAAATTTAATGCTTATCTTTTATACATATGTAGGTATATAATGTGATCGTATTTTTCAATATTTCTATGAATAGAGTAATTCAGTTTGCAGATTTTATTTGTAGCGATGTGACATGTGTTGCCCTAATAAGAGTTTCATCCCCTCTGGGATATCTCTCTGCTTTTTCTATCCTTGCCAAGTCGCGTCGAACATCCGTAATTCATGGTGACTGTGGACGCGGGAGGTTTAATCGCGGTGCCGCGAGTCATTAATTACTCGATCGCGACACACGATACAATCGATCTCGCGGCTTGTTTCATCGATCGATGGTCCCGGTCACCACCCATTCCCGTTAATTGATTTCGCTCGACATGTCGCGCGAGCGCGAGTGGCCATGGCGATAATTATCGTGCGCTCGAGTTGCGGTGTTACGTGAGAAGCTTGATGGAAAAAAGGCAAGAACGATTTTTGCCGCGTGGCGTTCTATCGCGTGATAAATTTCGATCTAATGTCATGGGACAGGCAGGGTATTGCTGTCAACATTGATAGTCATGGAGTACCAATCCTGCCAATATATACAGCTTTTAATAAGCAAAAATATTAGCGCCGTAGAAAAGTTTTAATTTGCTGATTTCAATACATCTGTTAATTGCGAAGTGAAAAAATAACTTTGATTTATTATACGATGTTGAAAATGTATTAAAAAAAATGCTTTCATTATGTATAGAGCGTCTGACTACATATATTTCTTTTTATGTATAACTTTCAGTAGTAGCTTTCAGTAGTTGCAATTTATCATATCGCAACGACGATCATTTAGAAAAAAATAGACCGCGAGTCAAATCTGATTCTTTCATATCTGACTGATTTTTATAGTTCTAAAATTAATACAATAATCATCACATTTTCATATATTTCTCGCGTTTTCATATATTTTATTTTCCTCTTCATAATATTCAGTTTACCACGTATAATTCTGTATTTTGACTGTCGCTTCAATTACATAGTACGATCACGTCTCTCCATATGAAATACGCGGATCACTTCCATTTATCTCGCTGTACGTTATTCTTTGTCAAAGGGAAACATAGAAAAGTTTGTTCTATCGCGAACATAAATTGAAGGCTTTATAGGCAGATGTAGGATGAAGGGAATATATCACATTTAATTGCTTAAAGATATTCATATATAGCTACATATTATTATATATATTATATATATTATTATTTTTTAATATATATTATAATTTACATAACATCTTAAATTTATAGAGTATACATCTTATATATGATCTTCTCTATATACATAAATTTTTTATATTAAATAATTTGAAAGATTGTCAAGATTTATGGTTTGTTTCAGTTATTCGGCTGTCAGTTTTGTTCTCTGGATTAGTTGTAACTTGTAATCCTGATGCTATCTTCTTTATCTCGTAAATATTAGAAATATTATTCGCACAATATTTGCATAGGTAATCCGCTGATCTTTGTTTTTTTTTTCAGAAATCTTATATTTCTGAAAAATTTCATCGACAATAGAAGTTTTTCAATAGCATTATTTTTATACATACAACCCAAGCGTTTTGGAATTTTTTTTGAAGTTGCGAAAGAAACCGTCATTTATTTCTTGCGTCCGTGGCCAGTCGTTGAGCGAAACATTGCTTCTTCGCCAAACGAGTTTCCGCATCTAGAAGCGCCGTTTTAACTTCGGGCAAGCTGACACAATTCCTCACGGTGCTCGCCATTGGCCAATCGCTGATGCTGAAATAAAGAGAAATACCAGTAGCATCCGGCGACCATTTATTGCTTATACCTACAGTCCAGTCTTGTATATGCTATCGCATCAGTATGCCGTGCTACGAACGACCGATATTTGATTACGCGTTACATGATAAGAAAAATATGGCATTTAATATGAGAAATGTAGGAGATATGCAGCTGGTTAATGAGCTGCTGTAATATTAATATTAGTTTTATAAAGAAGAAAGAAATTTCTGCTACACGAAAATATTATTCTTATCTTACCTGAATAATCTTCAAAAGAGTTAACGGTTTCATTCTTGAATACTGTCAATTTAACGTACAAGATGTACTATCTGAAATTTTTATTAATGAAATCAAGTAATTTTGTGATACATCGCTGTACATTCCCGACAGCATCCTCTTCAATATCCCTTTGGAAGACAGCCGCTGTTACTGGACGTCGAATGCATAGTGATCGCCTTATTTCGCCATGGCTACCTCATCTTTTGCCGTCCATTACCTCCCGAAACCCTGCAATTTGTGCGAAAGTAAAAATAAAAGGAGAACAAGCAAGCAAAATTTCGGAAACTCAGTAGAATTGCACGAGCGGCGCCATATGGTGGAGAAAACGTTCGTGTTCTAATACACGATTTTATGAAAATATATTCGCTTCAAACGTTTTGGTGAAAATCGATTACCAATATTTATGTAAGACATGTGTGCACCATTTTATCATCAGACATTGCACGTAACATGTTGTGTCCGACATTGATGCTTCTATTAATAGAGAGACGTGTCTTGAACTTAGCACATTAAAGCAGAAGCTTCCATCAAATGCATATTCGTTATTTGAACTTTGGTATTTGATCTGTTTATTGCATCAATTCTCGAAAATAAACATTTCGTGAAATTAGTATCTATGGCAGGATACTTTCGAGTAATGTTAAAAGAAGAGAAGATCAAATTGTTTCTCTTGTAAAGATTTTCTTCGAATAAAAAGTGTATCAGAACAACAAAATGCACTTTCGTTTCAGAAAATGAATGCTTGCGTTACTTTGCTTTTTTCAAATTCTTTCTTTTCAAAAGTAATGCGCACCAATAGCGGAAAACAAAATTGAAAATATGAAACTGTGTAGATATTTTCCGCGCCAAACGCAGTCGATATCTCAAACAAACACTTCGTGGGTGGCACGTATAGTCGATATTTCAAATCTCTTGCTACCGCTTTCTCAAGAACCGAAGATAACTTTTTCTCCCTTAACACAATTTCTGCTCCGATGCGCATGCAGTGCAGCGGGGCACGCGTATGACGCACAATGAACCCTTTGTATGGCTCGCTTGGGTGTGCAGAAATTTCATTTTGACTTTTTTGCTTCTGTATTCTTGGCATCAAAACTCGGTGAAGCGGAGTCACAAGAGCATGGGCGCGTAAAATATGACAAAGCGCGAGCGAGCGAGCTGCTCCTTCATTCATGGCCGACGAAGCAAGAGGAGTCGCGCTGCCGTTGTACGGGAAAATCAAATCGATTTCATTGACGAGACACAATACTTCGCGTAGTAGCTATACGATACGGAACATAGGATAGAACGCTTTCTTCTTGCTTGTACGGATGGATCGAGCCTCAAGTTATATCCTCATGCTCGTTTTTCTTAGCTCTTTTTTCTCTTGTCTTCGACAACGTAGATGAGTAATGGTTTCTCGATCGATAACCAAGAATAAGACGTACTTCTCTTGTAAGATAACAGCCGGGAGCTTGTCTCAAGTACAGAGATCTGAACGTAATTTCAACTCTTAAGTGACTCTGTACTATAACACGTTAAGACGGCTTCGTTGAAAACTATCTGACATTTCTACGCGTTATTGGATAGAAGTAACGACTTTTTAACTCAGACATATAGGTTGTATATAGTTTACTTGTATTCTTCAATTATTGTTGTGGAATTGCAGTAATAGTGGTTCACAGGTATTAGTTCTCTTGCAATTGCTCTTTCTGAACTTCCGAAGTCGATTGACATAAATGCTTTTAAAATGTCTCTTTTTTAACGAAACAAGTGCAACATAGCAATAAATTACGAAAGAAAAGATACGAAATGTATATATCACCTTGATCAAAAAGTTCTCGGAATTATCTTCAGGTGATGCTCTGAGTCAGCTGATTTGAGTTCTGTTTTTTTGGTTAGGTTGCCACATCCATCATTGACATTCCCACCAAATTTTATCACCATAGCTTGTGACATTTGTAAAAGTTACGCCATCTTGAGTACATCTACCTCTGCACATATTTTCGATTTTTTACAGTTTTAAAAATGGAATTGAATTTGCAACGAGTGAATTTTTGACCAAGAATGAAACGAATACCATCCAATAACCATCGAATTCATCTGATATGGCTCCCTGCGATTTTTTTCTGTTCGAGTCAAAAAACCATTACAGGGAACGCGTTTTAACAACCGAAAGGAGGTAATGGAAAAATCGAAGACAGCTCTGATGGCTATACCGACAATAGAGTTCCAGAAAAATGTTTCGAGAGTTGGATCAAGCGCTGGCATAAGTGCATTGCAGTCGATGGGAAGTACTTTGAAGGGGACAATATCACTTTTAATGAATAAAATTGTATTTTGAATTTTCTGAATGAATTCCGGGAACTTTTTGATCAAGATACATATCTTATTCGGTTACGTGAATTTATTGAACGCCTTTGCAATATTTATATATATGATATCATGTGCGTTGAACATATGAATAATATAGATATTTAATTATCTAAGTTTATCATAATCATCATAAAATAATAACGTAGCTACATATGACTGTCAGTGATTGCCAATGACTATCCTAATGATGGCTGACCACCAAATATCGCGCAATAATCTCGACCCTGGTTTTACTGCTCTATTACTGTGCGTTATCGAGAAGGGGCTCTTTAAACTTCGTAAATGGATATGAGCTAAATGATATGTGCAGTCGATTACAAGCGGTTGATCTCTTTACCTATCAATTTATCTAATGTGCACGATGTATTAATACACAGACGTATTTTCAGTGCTATACCTCGTTTTATAGTAATTTTTGATTTTTTTAACTTATTCTTTAAATCTAAATTTAATCTAAATCAGTGGATAATCACTCATTACTTAGGCATACATGGAATAAAATTTAACTAAAAAAAAAAAAATTTGAGCATTATTAAAATATCGATATTTGCACATCAGTTCCAATCTTCCAATATCACATACATTGAATTTATACACTAAAACAAGATTAGCCAGGCAATTTCATGTTTCATCGTGACCAGACATATTTAAGACTGATATTAGTGTTATTAGTGATTATCCATTGACTCAGATTTAGCGCATTCTGTATTTATTCAAAAGATGAAATTATATAATTAACAATGAAATAACATTTGAATAAGAGAATAGAATGGAAAGAGAAATAGGAAAGGAAGGTAGGATAGATTAATGAAATAAAATCCTTTTTGATAATTTATTACAATGACGCAGAAGAATTGACAATTTTTATTGCGATCTCTGATATTTAGACAAAAACATTTCTCGTTGATTCAGTATTTATGATAAATTCTATGGTCACTATATGAAAACTTGAAAAAACTTTTCGCAGAAAAAACATTTTCGATAAATCGTTTTCAGAAATATCGAGTCAGGAATGGCAATGGCCTCTTCAATTCTCTTCTCAATTTCCCTTCACCATTGTTTGTGGTTTCCGCGTTATTTCCGTTACGCGTACGACTACGTAGTCGTCATCGTCGTTCGTTTCCGTTGAAATAAAATCGTCCATCGTGTGGTACCAAAGTCCCGTGGCTTTCGGTATTTGAGCCATTTCGCCGACAAAATAACGCAGTCAATTCACGGAGGACAATGAAAAATCTTTCTGGACCAGTAAAAGTCATCAGGGATAGGAAGGCGTCGAAGATGCTCTTGTGATGTCGTCATACGGCACCCCGAGGGTCGGAGGCGGTTGAATCTCTTTCGCGTGGCGCGGCTTATTGAATGCGATATTGGATTTTTGCTGGCATTACGACCCTCCAGCTGATACCCGACCGCGGAACGAGGGAAATTTAAAACTCGTCATGCCTCGACTACCTTACACTCGTTTCCCTTATTCCGAATGGACCTAAAGCAGAAGGACCTTTTCGTTCGATTCCCTTCTACTTCGGAATGTTGATTTAGGTCCTGCTGAAAACAACTCTCTCTCTCTCTCTCTCTCTCTCTCTCTCTCTCTCTCTCTCGATTTGTTTACATTGCTGATATTTTCCTATAAAAGAAATAATTGATTATTGTACGTTCATAAATTTCTAATTAGCTTCTCTCGTATTAATACTCGAGCTTTCCCGCAAATTAATTCCATCTTTGTTATACAAGCAAACCATATTAATGCAATGACTTGTTTACATTACTATGGTTGATAACGCATGGGGTCTATGTGTAAATGATATATATCATATGCGTTTATAAACGATTATACGCTTGATAACCGCATCATATATGTGGTAGACATGGAACATTGTTAAGTTGGCTACCAATGACGAGAGATTGAACGCATAATTGAGCGATAGCAGGTAGATTATATATCGAATCAGATGAGAGACCGATAAAAGCCAACGACGATGAGAATGAAAGAGTGCCGAGAAGTGTAAAGTCATGCAACTCGCGCGAGAGTGAAGTTCGTTCTTCTGTGAAAGCAAAAAAAAATACAAAAAATATTTGCTAATGCTTTTTTCCGATGCAAGTTTAATTGAAATGTATTAATTGAAATGTATAATTTTTTATATTTTAAGATCATATTTGAGCTATTAAAAAACATTTTTATAATTTGCATATTATACAGCGCTGATTCCCATTAGCTCTATTACTTTTTGTTTTGATAAATAATTGTTACAATTCTCTCTCTCTCTC
>NW_017259520.1:1011737-1023702 GCF_001594045.1 Atta colombica | reverse complement strand
ATCTCTCTCTCTCTCTCTCTCTCTCTCTCTCTCTCTCTCTCTCTCTCTCTCTCTCTCTCTCGGTCTCCTTTTTTTCTTGTCGCAGACATCAAGTTTCTTTACGTCGGAAACTGTGAGATTCACAACTCGAAGTTATTTTTCAGATTTCCTCGGTTTGCTAAGGAGATGGTAGGAGGCATAAGTTTTCCCGTGATTTTTCATAAGGATTCCATCTCAACGGAACGGAGCGGCGCAGAATTCTTCTGGAAGGAACGAACCTGGGAGTACGGGCGGGCGATGAGCACCATCAAGGGGTGGGAAATTGCGAGATCGAAGTAGGAACACCGCCGCAATATTGTTCCTGGATCACGTTTTCTACTCGGTACGTGGGGGCGATTGATCATGTCGAAGCATTGACGCCGGGTCGGTATTACGTGAGCGCCTCATCTTTCTTCGCTCTTCTTATCTGTCTGTCTCGCTATCTTCGTGTTTTACGTCAACGGGAAGTGTGCATCAGTCCTGTCAACGACGCGACCGTTTGCAACTACAATCTCGAAATACAGGGAGGGATATTGGAAACTCCAAAATATGATATACACGCAATTTTTTATTATCCAAGATTAACTATAGCAATATTTCCTAAACTCCGCTTACTGCAAAAAATTAAAATTTTTTTATCAGAAACATAAAAGTAAATAAAAATGAAATAAATAGTAACATGTATGATGTAGAGTTTATTCTCTATTGCTTATTTTTTCTTTTTTATAAGCACATGATTTTTTTTATCGCGCTTTGATATCGTAAAAGTACATCGGGGTGTCAGTTTGATCAAGGCTGAACTATTTAGTATTATCACACATAAAGCAACACGTTATGACCGTCATTTCGCTGTCCATATTTTGTAAAACTTTTTATGTTCTTTTTATGGAAGACATATTTTTATTACGCTTCATTGTGCAAACGGTTCGTCACGCGACACGGAGATCTCTATGCTGATGGAAATTCAGAACACGCAAACTTCTGATTTCATTTGTTGAAGTTTCGAAGAAGAAGACCTTCTGTCTTTATTATTACGCTACCGCGTGAGAACGGCTCATTTCCATGTTCCGCGAACGTGAAAAATTTATCGCACTCATTCGGCAGACCGTTGACAGGGAAAAACCGATACGAGCTCCGCTTGCATAGGACGTTCGGGTTGATTTCAAGTTTTAACGAGATCAGTGGTAAACACCGCGTAACGGCGATCGGATTGGACAACAGGAAAGGAATACATCGAGCAGAAAGAATTAAGCATTCTTTTGCGTGATTTCTGTTTCTTTCCATGGAACGCATTCTATGATTGCGAATGACTCAGACGAATGAAAATGAAACGAACGCGACAAATATGAACACGAAAGTATTTATATACGTAATTTATATAATTTATTATGATCAAATAAATCTGTAATAATAATTTATTTACATTACAGTATTTTTATTGGACTCTTTAATGTAATTATTTATGAATATTATAAATGTGTCAGAGTCAATAATTTTATGCCTTTTTAAATATGGAAGTAATAAGAAGAACAAAAATTTTTATAAAATCAAAATGATACAATTTTACACGTGATGACTTTATTGTATGTTTTATTTTTTAGTGTGTTATATATTCGTGATTTTATTATTACACAATATCAAAATCGAGTATCACGTAATAACAGCATTTCGATGTGAAGAGATACAATTCGCTATGTAAACTAATTTGATGTTTAACTGCTCACCCTAACTGAGTTGCTAACTCGCGGTTCCCAATTTCTGCGCACGTTGAGTCTTTGAAGCACAAATATTAGCAGGTGTTTCCGATTGTAAACGAATTAATGATCATTACAGCATCATCATAATGCCAGGCTTGTTATAAAAGATGCAATTGACTAACTCGTTGTTGCAGCCGTTGGCTCCTCATTGAACGTTGATTGTGACAAGCGTAATAGTTTCTCTTGCATTAGAGCTTTGTGTATATGTGTATATATACACATTACTGACATATTAATGATGCTTTCGAATATAACATCAGTCTCGAGTATCTAACTCATGGATAGAACATGATCATTATTACATGCTAAGCCAGCGCGAATTGGTATTCACATTAATCAAATCTCTTGCGAACAATATTTTATCATGAATTAGAATACGAGGAATATTGTGGAGCAATAACGATGACAATAAGTTTATTGCTTACATATTTACTTGATTTTCAAATGAGTATAAAATTTGTTTAGTATATATTATTTTATTAAAATTGAAAAAGTACTTATTACAATTAATATTCTAATATTTTTATTTTTAGATTTGCTCTTTTAAGAATATCATTACACGCAAATATGATTTGCTATTATACTATAAGATTATAATGTCGCGTGACTGTGCATTCTCTTTCTCTCTTTCTCTTAACAAATTACTACGCATTCGTGATATATCTATGCGAAGTAGCACAATAGCGTGACGAGCGAAGATGTTGACAGTCATACGCGCGAACATAAGAACAATTAATAACTACTTGCATTATAAATAGATGTGTACAATGCATTCAAAGATTGTCATTATACTATTAAATAGCAATTTTATAATGTTACTGTTTAGTATCTTTACTAATAGGATAGTAAGTATAATAACAAATTTGCTATTATTTCTTAATGTTAGGGTAAACATATTTGGTAATAATAAAATAATATAATTTTATAATTACATATATATTTTTTCTTTTAAGTGTAGAAATACATATAATTTCTAGAGGAGAAATTATAATTATAAGATTAATATTAACGCGGCAACATTAATTAAATTACGTAACAGTTGTAATGGACAAAAGGAGTAAAATATAGTAGCAATAATAGTAAGAAACGAGGACAGCTTTACACACTGTAGAATGAAAGACGTGTGTTCGGCTTTAAGCGCACTTTACAAGCTCGACTCTGTTAATCAGTTAAGTACACAACCTGGCTCGTGTTCTTCGTTAGAGGTCTGTGAAACGTGTTTACTTGCGCACGAATTGAATCGCGCATGAAACAGACGAGTAAATAGTATTGAATGAGAATGCCCATTAACAACATATAAAGTTATATTTGAAATATATTAATTGGCGAATTTTCACTAATGATGAAAAATACAGTAGAACACAAACTGTAATTTGATACATTTCAAAGAATAATTTAAATAAATGATTTGATATATATATATATATCATTTTTTAAAATAAATATTACATTATAAAGTTATAATATTTGTGTTGCAACAAGACCTCAAATTTAATTTTAATTATTTTACTTATACTTTAATTTCTTCGTCCACATATCAAAATATCACATTTGAAAAAAAAGATAATTCCATATGATAATTCCAGAGTTCTTTTATCATTTAAAATTTAAACAATCTACCAGCAAGAGACAAACGGTATTTTTACTTGCGTTTGATCGTGCTGTCATAGTTTTAATATATCTCACAAAAAGAAAAAAGAGTTTTATTATACTTTTTTTACGTGTTATTTTTACGATTTTTCTGATGATTATTTACTAATCTTTGTAATTCTTTTCACTATCTTCGAGAAAAGATTGTATGAAAATTTATTTTCCAATTTGTTAATTGTTAATTGCGATTCCTTAACAATAAACAGAATAGTTGCGTTCAGCAGAGAAAATTAATCGATTAGTGCTTTCTTGCCTTTAGTTCTTCGCTATAGACTGTGTAGAAATCAATCATATTAAAAAATCATTAAGCGCTAACTAATTAATTTTCCCTGCTGAACCCAGCCAATTAAAATTAGAATTTATTGTTGATTATATTTTATAGCAATAAACTTAGCTGCATATATGCATATATATATGCATATATATGCATATATATGATACACTGTTATTTATACGTAAATTATTATTATTTATCTGTAAATTTATCAGAGCTTGTCTTTAAAATATTTAACAGTAGATTCTCGAAGGCTCGTAGACTCTCTGTTCATTCATGCTGCAATATGCAGAAAAATGCTTTTTTTTTTTAATTCGGCAACGAATTTAGCTCTACAGAGTAAATATAAATATTAATGAATTTCTAGATTCCTAAAATTCATTCTCTTATATCACGACTGTAATTTTACTGTTATCTACTGTCCACACGCTACACAGTCGAGATGTATGCCGAGCGATACATTTGCATACATCTGCGTGTTTGTTCCATCTCTTCGCCATCGGGGAAGAACGCGCGAACTACTGAATATATTTAGACACGACGCAGTCATACGAAACGCGACGAGTGCTTCCAATAGCCTCGTTTGTCATTCTCGTTATATAGCTTCGGGAGAGCGAGAAATCGGCTGCTGGAACGCGAACGATAGGGATGCGTCATTTATTAGTGTGCTCGAATGCTTCTGGGACTTGACATATCTTACGTGAAAAATATTCATTATTATGACATACATAAATATTATAATTTTTTTTATCGGTATTGTTTAAATTGGAGCAACAAACTTATATCAAAGCTAACAAAGATTTAATTACGATTTTAACATCTAAAAAATAGGAATGTCTATATAATTGTTGGTTAACACAACCAACAATTGACTACAGCAACTAAAAATTGGCTGCTCCAATCAATTAAAAATACTATGCCATATTTTACCATTTAGTTTGCTGCAGCAGCCAATCTTTTGTTTCAGTGTAATAGATTTTAAATCTGTGTTAATAATAATATTAATATGATGTGAATTTAACATCGGGATTTTAAATTCACATGACGATGTTGATATAAGAGATTTAAATCCGTACTGATATATTTTAGTTTAGAGTGTATATTGAACTAATAAAAATTTAATTGTATTTACATATTAATAATCTTTTTATAATTATGGCAAGCAAATGATGATTTAGCGTTTTAAGGTTATAATTATATCTGTAAATGGGTCTGTTTGTATATCATTTAACCGCTTAAAGTACGGACAGAAAGAGCTAAACCGTAGATCCAAAGTTTAATGACCATAATAAACGTCGAAAATTGAAAAACAAACAAACCATCATTAGAAGCAATTAGTAGTACTTGTAAGTTCTCGTCTCTTATAATCGAAATGTTATTCGATTAGTTGGTTTAAACTGAACAAAGGAAAATTTTCTTTGAAGAAAACTTTCAATAATAGTAATAATAGTAATAATTGAGAGTTTCAATGAGTTATTACTTGTGATTTATTGATTTATAACTAGTATAATTTTGATTTAGATCTGAAAGAAAAGATTGATTGCTGCTGCAAATTAAATGGTTAAATATGGCATAGCATTTTTAATTGGCTGTAGCAACCAATTTTTGATTGCGTTAACCAATCGAAATTCTATACTGACATTGCGGATAGGTTAACACAACCAACAATTGACTACAGCAACCAAAAATTGGCTGCTCCAATCAATTAAAAATACTATGCCATATTTTACCATTTAGTTTGCTGCAGCAGCCAATCTTTTGTTTCAGTGTAATAGATTTTAAATCTAGAGTTTTGTACTGCATACACTGGAAAGTTATATTTACAATTTTTTTCCTCTATATTTTTAATATCAGTTCTTGAAAGTTTATCGGTTTCAGTCCAATTTTATTTACCGAATCAAGATCGTATTGATAATTAACAACTGCTATAGTATAGGTCGCGTGACGCAGGCTCGCGTAACAATGGTCAAACTTCCGTGTACTAATTATTGGGTTCACCATTGCTTATCACACTACCGGTATGTACGCTGGCGCAAGTCCGACGTGGTTTCTTAGTGATCCGTCATGCCTGACATTTCTCCAGTCCGTGTAATTATTTGCTTTGCCCCGTGGGCTTGAGCCGGGCACGCGCCCGTGCTTGGTTAAGTTCAAACTTGCATGTACCTTAGAGTAACATCAAGGTCTTTCCGTGGTATCTCCATGTTACTCGGGCACTTGGCGAAACTGCACGCATGCAAATTAGAATGTATCTTTCTCTGTGGGCGTTTATTTCCATTGTAGACGGAAGTGTTCCATTCTTGGAAAGCGTAGAATTACCATGTTTGTCCTGGGGAGAATATTCCCTTTTTGTCGTTGATCGAAACGGTGCTAAACGTGAATCCTCGCGAGGTACATGAACTTCCGGACTTGGCTTAACCTGCGTTGTCTTATTAAGATTAGGATGCAATTGGGAACGGTGAATGTGTTCGCAAGCGTTCACATTGAGCGCATCGAGATTCCGATCACGCGCGGGTTTCTTGGCTTATGAAATGGGTTCCGCGATCTCGTTAACTTCTTTCATCGTTAGGCTGTTAACCTTTGCTTGCTCGCCGAGATGCATTTATATTTCACGTCTTGATTGAAAATTTAGCTATCGCTCGAATTCAATCATAAATTCAAAACTGGATATGTAATATAAAATATTCATTATCTGTTAAACTATTCTTAGCACGCAATTACTCAGGAAATAATCTGTTAAAGACGTTTAAAAAAATTTCATGTCGGTTTGTAGCAGTCCCTCTCTTTACATTCTGTAATTAGTATATTTGCTACGAGTTTTTCTCGTGTGTTGTTGGATTGTAATTTAATCGCGATTCTAAAAAGAATGATTAAATGAAATCGTTGTAGTTTGCAATCGCTGGGATCTCGAAGTAGTGGATTTTTTCTCTTGAAAAACCGATAACTTGGTTGGAATCAATAGGTTTCAGTCTTGTGAACTTTCGACAACATGTTTCTAATGGAGTTTTCGAATGCGAAAAAGTAAATTCGTGTGTAAACTTTTACGATTTTAATTAAGAATTGAAGAAATACGCTTAGAATACATATTATTGTGGAACAAATTTCTGATTTATTTTCTTAAAAAGTCTCTTAGTAAGTATCTCGTAACTCCACAATATTTAATGCGCGTCGTTTGCATATCGAAACTTTAAAAATTTTCTTTTTATTTTTGAAGCTCTGCGGTGTATGAGATTTTTCCAGTATATCTGAGTATACTACCGAGTATATACCGAGAGCTTCCGAAGTTGTTCGTGGAAGAACTCATTTCAAATTCAAATATTCCGTGACACTTCGAATGTTTGAACTATCTACGTGCGAGGTGTACAGCAAAAAGCAAACAGTACCTTGATAAACATAATTTTTCATTGTCTATGACAGAACCATTGTTTAAAACAAGACACTTTCTTATAAATCGACATTATCTTTTCTCTTAAACGAATTTCCAATGAGATAAGTTATTGGTTAGATAAATTGAAGTATTGAATGAAATATTTATAAGGAAGTACCTGTATACTACAATATTGTCTGTACAAATTTATGTATGAAATAGCGCACAAGTCTATACGATTAATATTAAAATACGTATTGCTCCTTTACTTTAGAAGTGACTCAAGAAACTTGAAACGTAATACCAAAAATAAGTTAATTAAATTTTTGTATCAATCATCAAAAGTAAACTAACATAACTTCAGAAAAAAAATCAAAATTGTCACAATTGAAAAAGAGTTATTAAAAAAAATCTTTACAACTCAACAAAGATAGCTTTTTAAAAGTTGTGAAACGAAATTGACAAATGATATTTGATCATATTAAGAATATATTTTTTTTGTTAATATTATTTGATATTAGTCAATAATTTTCTATTAAATTAAAAAATAGTTGTGTTACTTGTAAAGCAAAGGAGGGATGTCATCTAATCGTTTTAATAGCATAGGAACGACGAACAAGAAGATGATCCTCAAAGGCTAATCAGTGGCATAAAGAGTAAATCACGTCATCTCACAGAATCGCTAATGGATATCTCGGTGTCGAAAAGAAGAGATTAATAAAGACCGTACGAACGGTCGGGTGCATTGAGAGGTGCGCGTTAACGGGATCTCCCAGAAATTACAGATCCTTTTTAAAGTTCGACGTCTGCGGAGGCGGGCGCGATAAAAATCTTTATTTCGCGCGTTTTGTACCGCCGCGGCACTTAAATCGTAGGATGCCTCGGTTAAGGACTTTTCCATCCCTCCCATTTCTTTTCTTCTCTCCGTTTCTTTTTTCCTCATCGCCCGCTTCATGCTCAGCTGCGTTCTCCTCATAATACCATAACGAGGTGGTGTGGGATGACTGAGCGGTGGGTGGCAGACAGCGAACTCACCCTCGAGAAGATCTTCCAAGTTTTCCGCCTTCCCGTTCTTTTAAAGGCCTTAACGAGACTCGAAGCGAGTCCTCGCGCCTTCTGGTAATGAGAAACCTCGAACCTTATTATTTCAGAGTGCAAATTATCCACGATCGCGATAATTAAATCTTAGAAACGAGGATTAAATCTCTTCGGCGATCACCTGCGCGATTCTAAATCGATTGCCGCGACGACGCGGCTCTGATGATTTCGTTCGATATCCCTTGTAATTACTTTTCTTCTAATTATGAATAATTGATTCAATTCAATCGATATAATATTCTGAAAAATAGTGCTACATAAATACTAATTTTTATGTATAAACGTAAAATAAAAGAGAAGAGAAGAGAGAAGAGAGTATAAAATTTATTTATTATAAATTAGTGTAATATGCACAAACTTGATGATAATTATAATTTATGTATGTAATTTAACAAACAGAGAATTTTTTCTCTTTAAATTTATTATTTATTATTATAATTTATTTTTATTATTACTTATTACTTTTCAATGATATTTGGATGTTTGTTTTTTGTTTGCGTTTTTATATTCAATTAATTATTATTAAGATTTTTACTTCTCGTAAAAATTCTTTTCCGATGTAGAGATTGAATAAAATGCACTTGTCATCAGTGCGTTGTTCAATTCCTTGCCAAAGTTGCACAAGAGCATTTAATCTTATATAGATATAGCTTTAATGAATTTGTTCGCTATCCACTTGCTCGTACATGCACATTGTCTGTATTACCTATACGACACTGTATATGCTTGTTACATACATGTATGCGTCTAAATCTCACCACAGCTTATGTATCCGTCGATTTGAGCAATCGGCGTTGCAACTAATTGCACCTATCATCCTCAACATAACATTAGATGATTAACGAGAACACGAATAAAGAGACGAAAAGATACATCTGAAGCCTTCAGTACGTATAACACGGAGTGTTTCGAAAGATATTGATTCCTCTTAAATCGCCATGTATTCTATGCGTTATATGTGGGTACGTTGATTGTTCGTAGATGTCAGAATTCTGAGCAAGAAACAGCAAACTCCAAATGCAGTAATCCTGAAGAGATTTAACGATCGCGAGTGGAAATTCATTTTACGCTCCGGATACAAGCGATTGATTTGTGATAAACTACTACCGGTCGGAGTTCCTGCTCCCGAGATGTACAAGACATGTTCAGCTGCGAAGCGAGTTACGCTTCAGAATAAAACTGCGGCGCCCTCGATGAGGAATAAAAATCGCACGTTGAACGCGCCTGTGCTGGATTTAATCCTTTGTGCATAGTTTCCTTTTTCTCCTCGATCCTCCGTGCCGAGTATTTTAATATTGTGTTTTCTCTGTGGAGTTTTTAGTCTTCCTTTGCAGAATTTAGTAGGTTTTGTAGAGCAAGCACGGTTGCACAAAGCAATGCACGAAGTATTTATTCTCTTAGAATTGTAATATCGTGAGTAATATTAAAGAATCATTTCTTTAATATTAGCAAATAAAATTTACGCTATTTAATTACATTATAAAAAGTTATTAATATTGTGCGTGAATCTTTATTAAAAAATTTTTACAACGAATTCTTTGAAAAGATTATTATCATTATACAACAATATTATATTACAAATCTAAAAATTACATTAGGCCGTGAAATTTGTTTTTGAAAATGCCATTTTAATTACAAAAATAATAAAGTTGAATTATTAAGAAAATTATTCGGGGCATAGTTAGATTGCAGGATTGTGAACTTTTCCACAAGTAGGATCAGATTCGATCTAAATTCCATTTGCAGATGTATGTTGCTTAAACAGGTCGAGCTACGAAGTAGTGCCTACCGTTATGTACATATCTATTATATATATTGGCGCTTCCGAAATCCAGGGATCTCGTACTTCCGCTCAGTACCGCTCTCACCGGTTGCGTATTCTGAATTCTCGGTAGGATGATTTCCGCGTCCATTCAAGGAGTAGTCAAGCAGAAAACATTACACAGAAATTTATACGAGCGAAAAATATCATGCTACGACAATTAATAAAAAACAGAATTTCAAATTGCAATTTTGTGCGCAATAAGAATCAAAACATTCTTTTATTAATTAATTAATAATAACAGTTCATTTATTGCAATAACTCTTGTTGCAATAGCGAAACAATTTCGATACTTAATTTTATAATTTTTTAAAATTAAATTGCTTGTTTTTTAGCTTCACTATGCGCAGATTTTTCGAAAATTTACCATAATTTGCATTATCATGACTAATTTAAGCGCTTGCTATACATATATCGAGTGTAATGTTATAAAACAACTGTTCAGTACAACAGGGCACTCATGAATTATTCATTGAAGTTACGAAAAAACCTAATTGCTGCAAGATCGTTAACGATTGTTAACGCTATAGAAAAACATAATTGCAATTACACAATCTCGCTGTAATTCTGTCAGGAAAAATCGCATGAGTGGCAATCTCGATAAAATAAAGTGTTGAAAAAGATATTGAGAAAGATAAGTATTGAAATAGTTATCTAATAATATAAATTAGTATGAAAATTAATATATAAATATAATAATATTTTACAAACCAAGAATGAAAAAAATGTAGTTTTATAACTTTAGTAAATAATGTAAAAAATAACATAAAAAAATTTTTTTGTGCGCTTAAACGCGCAAATGAAACCTATCGTGTTTTTTTTAGGAAACGTCATGTTTAAACATTGTAATTGATCAACCATTAGTTTCGATCATAGCTAAAAGTTCACGCTCATCCTGGCGACTAGCTTAAGCTTTGGACAAGCCGGCGCTTGGAACATGTAATACCATGATTTCTCTCGGCTTATGTTAAGAACCCCGTTCATCCCCGACACGACTCCCAAACGCTACATTGATCCTATCCATATCGCTGCAATACTGAACTCGTATTGGCGTAAAGTATAGGCGTTCGATACCAAATTTTGAAAGCCGATAGTAATTTAGACGCGTTATTAGAAACGAATTCGCCATTGTATTATAGCGTATTCGCGCACTACGTAACCGATCCGGAGGCTCACGGTAAGCTGCAATATTGAGTGAGTTACCCGGTAATGGGTGTTTATTATCCTGGCTCTGGTACTAGCTGGTGAACTGACACGTACTATAAAAGGCAATTCTATTACAGAAATTGTAAGGTCGTAGTGAGGCGCGAAGTATTTTGTTAGGAAAATTGCGGCAAACATCATGAGAAAATTTTGTAATACGAAAAATACGAACTTTTAACAAAGCTTTATTAAATGCAACTATGTAATCCGATATAATATTAAAGGCTAAAGGCTCATAGAACAAATCAAGAACAGTATTAAAGATATATATGCCATAATATAGATATATACAAGGTGAAATATCTAAAACAAATCGCTGGAATATGTCAAAAACTGAACTCGGTTGGTAAAAATATTTTAAACGAAAGTTGTATGGTTTGAAAGGAGATAAATAATGGTAAAATTAATTTTCGAAATAATCCATTATTTATGATCATATAAAAGTTATGGCCATTTTTTAAAGTGGAATTATGTGAATGAATGATTAAGATACAATCATCAAAAAATGAATAAAATACAAGATATTTTATATTTCATCAAATTGAATAAAGTATACACTATCTCGTAACTATTGATTTTTCGATATCTCTACTTTAATATTTTTATATAAAGAATAATTATATGGAGAGAGAAGAGTCATATTATATAAAAAAATCATATATTTTTATTTTAAAAAATAATCTTCATATAAAACTATTTTTTATATTATTTTTTAAATATTAATCAATATTAACTTTATCAAAATTTGTCCTCCTTTAAATTACAACTTTTGTCTAAAA
>NW_017259520.1:974967-1011689 GCF_001594045.1 Atta colombica | reverse complement strand
TATATATATATATATATGTTAGGTGTAGTAAAAAGAAATTATTTTTCCATTCAATTTCATGCAAAAATAATGGATTTCTTTTTATTACACCTAATACATATATACATACATATATATATATTATAGATCGCACGTTAAAAATAATTCTTGCTGTTAATTATACTGAAAATGCTTAAGAGACTTTCCCTTTATTCTATCAATATAATGCCTGTAATCGATCTGCGTTTTAAATGGATTATCCTATGCATCAGGCATTATAGGCGCTGATTAATTATGCATGATAGTGTGTCGTAATGAAGTTTTGTAAAGAGAAGATCATCGTTATATTGCGGTTATGTGTAGAATATCTACGGCTTTCGACGAGTAATATCCGATCGTCTGAGTGGCCATTCGATTTTCTGTTCTTTCCTGTAGTTTATGATAGCTACGAGTTGCATTTCGCACTAGCTTACGTCGAGCATTCTGGCTGATCCGATGGAAGGAATTGAAATACGATTAGATCGAACTGCAAATGGACGGGATATATCACTATATGTACTGATACGTATTGCAATGTTACAGCATTATAGATTGTGATTCGTGATAGAAGAGAATTTTTTACAAACGAAGCAAACACAAGTTTCTAGATTTTTAAGATTATAAAAATATATATAACACACAAATTATATATAAATATCTATCGTATTGTGTGTTATTTAGACAATTATTATTTTAATTTAAAATTAAAATTTTGATTAATTATATTAATATACAACTTCATAAAGATTTAAAAAAATTAATAAAATATGAAATAATAAATTTATAGCAGTTTTTATAGCAATGTTTCTATGATAAAACGGAAAATTAAACTTATGTGTAGAGATTGCAGTTGAAAAATCATTTTCACATGATTTAACAGAATATCTATCAATGATTAATTCTCTAATAGGTAATAAATATCACACATCTCGTTGAATATTTAATGCTTTAGCGATAATTTATTGGAATATATTTATTTAATAATATTTAAATTCACGAACAAATTGCACACAAAGAGAAATATAATTGTGGTAGCAAATATTGCACAATTATATATATAATGTGCGGAGGATATATTGCAAAATTATTAGATTAGAATTATTAATTATTAGATTAAAAAAATTATTAGATTAGAATTATTAATTATTAGATTAGAATTATAAGATTATTATTAAAATATGTTTTATCATACGTAATGATCTAGTTTTTCAAATAGATTTTATGTGATGTTTATATCTATTACAGCTATTGAGGGATTTCTCTTCGTTTCCGCCGTTATTATTCAGGAACCATTAAGTTCGGTCCTTCAAGGAACTTGAATGCTGTATAGCAGATATACAATTATTCCTTGCGGGACAATAATCGCATACCTGTTATTTTAACCCTATGACCAGTTCCATTGTTATTGTATGTATCTCACGACAATACACACACACACACACACACACACACACACAAAAGAGCTGCTCGTCTAACTATTTTGTTTAATGATATAAAAAAAATTCAAAAATAAGATTTTTTGCTTAATATTCCCAGCATTTGATTCTCTTTTGGAACAGCAACTGTTTCAAAAAGTAATTAATTAAACGCTTTTAAATAACTTTTGTAATAATTTATTGCATGTTATCTGGTTGCAACGTGCAAAAAATTCGGTAGGTATACTATTCTCAATCAATGAAATAAACGTATTACGGAACATAAATATTCCAGACGAATTTGTAACGTTTTAAAATACGGTATCACGTTCATCGAACCGTTATCGCGACAGAGAATTTATCGTGCCATTCATAACATTAACAAATCCCATGGGATATTCTTCCGAGGTCACAACGATAAACGTTCATTTATTCCGACAACTTTGGTATATTTAAATGCCCGATGTAAATTACGATAGCGCATAGTATATGCGTTATCTTCTCTCTTTTCTTCGTCAAGTCGTACTCTGCTTCCAACATATTTCAGGTTTATTTACAGATAACAAAGCACGACTTACGCTTAACGTTGTGGCTTATATGCATAATAAGATAACTTTGCTGTTTCACGCGTATGCAGTGTAATATCCCGTTAAATAGAAGTTCTGGAATTGAAACTCTGTATTCCATTCTCTTTAAATAGAGCAGCGAAGCGGTTTATTGATAAATCGGTAGCGATAAACTCGGTCGAATGATTTGCGTAAATTTGCAAATCGTTATATGAATAACGATTTCGAGGGGAATTGCACATGTGGCAAATTATCTTATAAAATAATATCTTTATGACAGATTTGTATGTGAATAGGAAATTATTATAAATTCATGTTAAATTTGTAAAAAAAAATTTTGTTAATCTTTAATACACACGATGATTTTCTGATCCTTTGTTACACAGTTATATTCAATCGTGTACTAAGGATTAATAGTGAAAGATTTCCAAACGTTCAATTTTTTATTTATAAAAATAAATTTTTATTACAACAATTACACCAAGATTAATTACAAGAAGATAACAAGATTAATTACAAAAATATTTATAATTTTCTCTTAATCAAGGACATTATTATATGATATTTCTTTGTTCCTGATAAAAGTCAGCAGAACGTGTAGATTAAAGTTTTGTTAATTTGACATGTTGTTTGGTCATTTTCTCGTCTGTCTACCACAGTATTGTAGTAATATCGCGCTTTCGTGCCGCGGTCAAGATCGCGGTTAACGCCGCGGAACTCATTTCCGAGCCACTCGAGTGTGGACAGGTAGTCCGAATTGTACATGTACTATGTACGTACTTCTCCAACGCGAGTTTCGTATGGCTCTGTATAGATATAGAATACGAAGCTGAAGCTGAAGTAACTTCGATATTTCCATGGTTCTTGTAGTTGACGTGTACTTCCGACGCCGTTTTTTGATCCAAATGAAAAATGTTAAGATAAAAAACACAGCAATTGCCACTATTGCTGCTTGAGAAAATTAGTTCTTGTCTCGAGACTACAATGAAAAGTACTATGATAACAATGATTGACTTATATGCACATATAAGTTTTTTTTCATTATTCTGTCTTTTTTCGCAATATTGTTGATTTATTATTTTTTATTATTTATTGCTACACACTTATGACATTTAATTCGTCGTGAACAAAAACATTATTTCCCTTCCTATAGTAATTATATTGAATCAACTGTACAAGAATTAGTTGTATGAGATTATCATGAATTGCATCCTGAAATTAACTACGGTTAATAAACAGCGAGACGCATTCAAAAGGCACTCAACATTCGCAAGCTTGAATGCATCCGTTAACTAGATGCTTGTAGGTAAGAACACGTGTTACATACAAGTTCTTGATTACCAGACCGAGATAAGTTTCGATGTCAGTTTGCAGTCGAAGTTGCTGAGAGATTTTGGTCTTCTGTACTTGACATACACTTCTCAGAGCTGGAACGCAGCTAATAGAATCTTATATAGCATTTCACAAAGTGGTTTGTCCTCTCTGGGTGAGAATTTTTCAAATAATTTGTATTTGTCATTTTTTAATTTTTTCTTATAACAAAATTATTAGCATATAATTTTTCATATTAAAGTAGTTCTTTGAAGTACGTTATTTTCCTCATATTTACTTGTTATTATTGTTTTTCATAATAAAAATTTGTATAAAATTTCAATAGAATTAGTATTATAAAATTGCAGATGCAGTATCTCAACTACCTCAAAGTTAAAAATCAATTACTTATCAAAACAACTTTGATACTCAGCTTATTTACAAAGTGATTTAATTATTTCTGTTGCTACTGTCTATTAGTTATCGTGTCGCTCGCTCAGTTGAGTCAAGTATTACTACTGAAATACAAATACATTTGCTCATTGGCAAAACTACGTTTGGACGGCACATGACGAATTTCGATCTCTACTTTGTATGTTGGTCTTGTTCAGTTTACAAGTACAGCTTTTAAAATGTTCTGTTTGTCATCGTGTCGAATTGAAAATTGAAAAAGTTGATTATCTCTACAGTTGTTCGTTCCTTCGCAATTTGCTGTTTGTTTCATTTTACGGATCGTCGCAAAATAACTATTGCATCAAAGATATCGCGTAATTAAATTTTATTATAATTATATAATTAAAATGTACACAAGATGTTTTGTGGAAGAAACGTATATATACTCGAGATGATGATGAAACAACTATTATTCGATCATCTAGTTTAATCGAGCTATTTAACAACGTGTTCCAACAGGCGTGAAGCACACTATAGTGCACGTGCCAATTAATGTTAGAATTTCATGCGAAGTGTTTAGCTGACGCGCGTGCCCGATATTACGTATGCGTTGCAAACAAAATGCTTTCAGCCATAAACCTAGCTAATAAGATTCCCCGCGAAACGACCGTTGAGCGTATATTGCCATTAATGGGCGTTGCTTTGACGTGATAAAATATAATTTCAAACTGATATTTAATCGATCTGCACGATGGAATTGTCCACCGAGGCTCGTTTTTCATTCTGGCTAATATTTTGTATAACGCAATGGGACGGGCGTATTATTATATCACATGTTACCTGAGCGTTGCGTTGTGAATTATTAATTGAGCAACGCAATGCTTTTGATCATAACGTTAACGAAGCACCGTGAACTCTCGTAGCAAAATGACCCTCGAGTTTGTCGTAATTACTACGGGTCGCTTTGGCAACATGGAACGCACTTTAATTATTACAGAAGCCTTGCATGTCAAAGTAGCATGTTTCTTTGGCTATAGCTGATATTTTCGCATACCTCATATAAATTTCTCTGTTAAACCTATCCTTATTACACCAAATGTCAATTACTATCAATATTGTCATTTATTACACGGAATGATCGATTTTACTGAAGTACCTAAAAATTTAGGTAGATATATGTGAGAATAATTTTATTGAATTATTAAAATAATTATAATGTAGGAAATTCACACAAACATGATGAGCAATGCTGCAAAAATTCCAGCAACCAGTTCTACATAATTATTTTGTCCGACGAAATTATTTTTAGATCTGTATCTGGTTAAACTTTTTTACTTTAGCAAAACCATTCTTTTCAGGCCTTTATTAAAATCACTCGTTGATTAAATTTTGTTAATGCCTAGTATTATTATATAATGTAAAACAGATATCTCTGAGAGAGAATCATTACGTTTTCGTTTGTGAACTGTTTGATCAATACAATTTTTGTATTCGTGAGTGAAAAATGCCATATTTGATCAAGGCGGTTCTTTGTGCGTAATATTATTTCTTGTGAATTAATACAATTTCTAGTTCAAGCAAACTGTGCGATTATTTGTCGCGTCTTGAAATACATTTTAAATCTCTAAAGTAATACAATATCACAAATTAAATTGACAAGCAATTTAACAAGCTACTTATCAATTTAATTTGTGTTAACAGCTTAGACAGCAGTTAATAATTTTTTTGCTAATAACTATCTTAAAACCTGTAAATAACTTCTTGCAAAAAATATTATCTTGGGATTCGAATCGAATGCATTGGTCACTGTTTCTCTTCATATCTTGTAATACTATTAAGCTAATTGTTACAACGTTCGTGAGTGTAACTTGACGCTACAACGCCTGGTTTAATCGTTAGATTTAGTTCTCGTCTGGATTTCGATAGAAGATCACGTAGCTTGCAGTTGCACAGTTTCTGCGGCAGGTTGGTATCGTGCTTCTCCGGTTTATCGTGACTCTGCGGAAGATCCGCAATTGTTTCGGAAGTACAACACTGGCTGCGGCTAGGACGAGTGGCGGAGACTGTCGGTGCCAGGTCTCTATTCCCTAGAAGGCTTTGCAAACGCGAGTTTCGACTTCCGGCAGCAATCACCGGATGTTACGCGAATCGTCAACGAACTTTCCGCCTCGACGGGTGATGTTTGCTAATTGCAAACATTCATGCCTGTTTGCATCTTGACTCGCCGCTTTATTGTAGTATTTTCCCGAGCGTAGTCGGTGAATATGTTACAGCGCATCTCATACATGTACTATGTTAATACAGAAATTAGTTCATTAGTAACTTCGTCCGTTTAAGTTCTCTTTGTCTGTTATGCGTTTAAAAAAGCAACATTACGCAGAAATTTTATTTTAGTGCATTCGAAAGTTGTGTTATTATTCGAATAGCATAAATGATTTTTTCTGAAATCTCATAGAAAAATAAAATCTAATCTATTGGAATTATATTTTTCGAAATGCTCATAAGACACTTTCACTTCTCTATTCTCTCTGGTTGCGAGTATTTGATTTCTCTAAAATTCCGCCCATTTCCTCGAGGTGAAAGAGAGGTTAAAATTTTCCCGAATTACTTTGCATACTTAGAGAGATAGCGGCATGTCGGAGGTTATCATCTTTATGCATAAGATACGCCAGGGTCGATTTAATACTCATGTGAAGTGCGCTGAAAGTTTCATGTAAGAATTAATATTCATATCTAATACATTACGTAAGTTTTAATGCAAAAGACACATTAATATATTTTGCAATGTGCAACAATGGTCGCATTTTTAATACATCATATTAAACATGGGCGACTGTTATCATTATGTCAAAAACTAATATAGATATCATTCTCATATTTTAAAGTTGACATACCTTAAAAAACGAAGTTTTTGGAAAAGGGAAAAACTGTTTCTTAGTCTCTCATCTTCACAGAAAATTATTGACTAATCAAATTTATCTATATCGACAAAAAGAATGTATATTCTTCAGATATCATTTTCGTTTCTCAAATATCGTTTTTCATATTTTGATAATTTTTCATGAAATTAAGTTAGTTTATTTTTTTATAACCAGGATAATGTTTATCTACTAATTTGTAGTAATAAAATCACGTTTTTTTTTAATTGTATTACTTTTGAAGTGAGGAAACGATATATAAATGAGGAATGAAAATTGAAAATAACAATAAAATGATAATGATTTATAATATCTTTACAAGAAGAACTATCGGAAATACTCGGATAGTCGGTGCAATGTTAAAAGTAGATTTACCGTGGCGGTCGAAAGTTATACATCACTATGTAAATTGGGTTCAACCGGTTCCACTTGTACCGATAGGACCATTATTTCTCGTTATAGAAGTTAAAATTTGTTAGACCTCGCACGAACGCGAGAACAGACCAGAATGAACGACTTGCAATCGCCAACCGCGAGAGTCTACCTTAAAGTTTTCGTCGTAAAAGGAGCTCGACACGAAAAGTTTTCCCGCTTCTTCGTCTCCGCGTCGTTCGTTTCGCAGTTCCCGAACCTGTCGAAGGAGGAGCCGATAATGATGTTTAAAGCTCCCTGAATGGGTCATCCTAACGAGCGATTTCTGTTTCCTTTTGGGGATTCTGTGAAAATCTTTAAACTCATCTACGTTCTCTATCACGCTCGAAACTTGAAAGAAACTCAAAATATCGCGAAAGGTCGGTCCTCTTGGTGCACGGAGGTCTATTTTCTTTTACGAGAACCTGATGAGGGAAGAACTTTTTAGAAGGAACACGGTAGAGGAAGTTTGTCCAGAAGTGCTTTGAGCGTTTTGGAGCTATTTATTGATTAAAAATTAAAGTGTTTCTCATAGAATTTATTATAAAGAAAAAAATGTTTATAGGAAAATCTTAAACAAGAAGTGATAATTTTTTAAAACTTCTTTCATAAAAGGTAACTTGAATCTTTTGTCTATTTATAAAAATTATTAATAACTTCATATTAAAGTAATTATATTTTTTCTAATTTGTTTTCTGTCATTTTTTAAATTCAGCTTTTAAAGAAAATTATTTGTTCAGAAACTTAATGGATATTATTTAGAATATTTAGGATAAATATATATATTCTATTTTTCTAATATTACATTTAATTGTAATATTTAATAATGCGATTCTAATGTATAATAATTTAATTTATATAATATGAGTCTCTTTGCGATCAAAATTCTGTTCTCTCGTTCCATTCGATCTGCAATGAGTTGTGCAACGGTGAAAGACATTTCACTAGATATATTGCGCATTTACAATGGTTTTATCGTTGTAACCGGCAACGCACGTTGCGCTACGCAGTGTGACGCCAATACAGCTTCTCTCGGTTACAACGAGAAAATTTATTATCACTGTCGGCAGCAACGGGGCAGCGAGTAACGACGACCGTCAGAATGTGTTTTATTGTCGACGTCAGTAGCGACGTCGTCGACCTCCCCAAAGAAACCAGAACTGCGAATAAAAGAAGGAGCTTCGAATTGTGATGGAGGACGGCAAAGTGTTCGCAATAAATTGCGCGCACCTATTAACTTGACACCAAGATAGTCCGCAAGTTTCCTCTTCTCAGTGTTTCTAAATTTTCAGTATCTCATTGTCAATCCTATCGCGGAGACAGTGATGAATTTATGTGATTCACGATTCTACATTTTTTTTCTATTAACTTTCTCAAAATGCATCACATTTAATCATATCGCATTTAATTTCGCAACGTTATTTGTTCGAAAATAATTTGTTTTTATGTTTCATTCTTACAAAGATTGATAGATTTTCTACAATAAACTGTTAGTCAGAAATAGATCAGAAATCAGAAGCGAATTAATAGCGTGTCATAAGGCAATAATAAGTCAGTAACTGAGTGAAGATGGCTAAATTCCGTTTTTTATGATTTAAAACTTATGTTATGGTTGACCATTAATACGAAAAAAGAAAGCAATATTTAATAAGTGTCTGCCATCTTTATCAAGAGAATTGATCAGAATTGACTGACATAATTAGATTGGCTAAATATTATGATGCAATGATCTAATACAATTTATTCTGGATTCAAGTTTCCTAAGATGTATGGTTTCTAAAAGTGATTACTTAATTCTGATTTATCTACCACTCGTATGATATGAGTGATGAATACCAACTTGTTGTAAAAAGATCTTAAAAGCCTCATTTAAGTTTCCTCTTATGTTTATATCACTAATCTATTTTTTCAAAAGTCGCGCTTGCGCTAAGATAATCGATGAATCATTCTTTCTTCTCATTAATTGCGTTCACAGGGAGAACTGAATGCTTAATGATTCTTTAATATGATTAGTTCTTGCCTTTAGTTCTTCGCTGAATCTAAGTGTAATAACCAATAATATCAAAGAATCATTGAGCTGACTAATCAGTTTTTTCTGCTGAACACAGCCATTCTTTTTAAGTTTTTCATAGCTCAATCCTATCGTAGTGATGATGATATATTTATGATTCATGAGTCCGTATCTTTTTCTATTTGCCTTGTATTTGCTGTGAGTGCTGTAAATTTTAGCTTTATTCTATCTTCTTTCTATACATGTAACGAGAGGTAAAGATAGAATGGAGTTTTTCTAAAGCAAGCGTGAACATTCGAAGTAGACATAAGTTAGTTCTTCGAAATACTTTACGTTCATCATATCGCGTTTGATTTTTCAATGTTCATCGCTCGTCCGAAAACGATTTATTTTTTGTTTCATCCTTAGAAAAACTAAATTTTTAGAAGCAATGCCCAAGTCTCGCTTGTGTTTTGCCTAAGTACATTGCGACTAATTTCTTTTTTGGAAGGCGTACTTGCACCGAAGTGGTAAGTCGTTCCATCAACTTACGCAATCTTTAATCTCTGTAATCTACCAATGTAGATTAACTGTAATCTTAGTTCAACTAACTCTTCATTTTTTTCCAGTTCTAAAAATTAGAAAAAAGCTAAAGAGTAAGTCTGATGGAGTTAATCTACATTAGTACAAATTTACTTTAGTCGAAAGTGAATATCGCATGTTAGTCATGCACTGTGTCGGGAGTGTTGAATCGGACGATCGCTTCGGTTTATTTGTTTTTTAGTCAACCATAACATAATTGTATTCTATATAAAGATTATGCGTTTCGCGGGTTTCCTCCATATTCAGATCCATTCTTGAAATACCAACATTTCGTGAATCTTGCAGTCCACTTCATCAGAGCGAGAAGCAGCCTCGATAGATGCTGTTCCTCCGGATCATTTCTTTTTATATTACGCTCAGTATTAGGCTGTTCCAAGAATGGATCTGGACACGGAGGTAACCCGCGAAACGCATATCTTTATAGAAAGCACCCGTGGAAATCTCAAGAATATTATAATTGTATTCTGTTAATATAAAGATTAAGATTTCAAAAGTGATGTTCGACCTCACTCGCATTACGTCGCGACTAGTCTCTCTTCTCGATAAGTACGCAGCAAGTGACCAGCGAGCCGTTCTCGTTAGATAACTTAAGCTCTGTGATTTTGTCTTTTAGATGGTATTCATCGGTTCTTATTTCAAGATTGTCTTAAATAATGTCATAAAATGCTAATACTGTTCTGAGATTGGCTTATGACATCTTAAGACTGTGCTTAAGACGGTCTTAATTATAAAATCCGACTATGAATACCGGCTTTAGTTCGTCGGAAATGAATATCATGTGCTAACGGATGTCAGGAATTTCGAATTGAACAACGGATAATTACTTCGATTTATTACATACATTATTGCATCTATTACACGTATACAGAATATTTAGTGTCGTGCGAAATGCTTTATATTTGACATATCACATGTCAGCTCTTAACCTTTGTCACTTATCCAAAAATACTCCGCGTGTATTGTATTTTATCGATATAAAGATTGAGATTTTAAGTGATTGAGTGATGCTCGAATCTGATGTTTTTGTCTTCGTCATGATTTGTCTTTTTTTTTTCGAAAAAAAGTACGTTCGTACCGAAATGGTCATTCTTGCGGTCATCGATCCGTGCGTTCTCTCTTCCCATTATTTCCAAATCTTCGATATTTTACTCTCATTGCGGAAATACGGTTGCGAAGTCAGATTATTTACTTTTTGCGATTCTGCGGCTTTTTACTCGTTTTAATTCGTTCGGTCGCTTGCGTATGTACAACGGTATGTACTAGAAAAAGAGTCTGTTTGCAGTAATTTGAATTCCGGTTGAAAACGAATAAATTATAATTTTCTAGTTAAATCTATTGTATAATACTATATGTATATAAAATTCTAATTAATATCAAGAGTTTCCCTTTGAGAACAGCACTGCCGTCTTTTTCTTTTTTTTTTAATTTACTGAAATAAAAAATTCACTAATTTTAGCACAGAACTGGAAAAAGGATATATCTTTTGCATAATTATTACATTTGACAGACGTGTGCCTAGTCTGACACACGTTTTACTCGCGTAGTTCCAACACGACTGGTAAAAAGAAACTTTATATTTAAAGAGTAGCGGAATATAGAGAAGCATATAAGTCACTATTTGCATAATTTGACCGTGTACGAGTTGAATATTGAAGTAAAGATACGTAGAGTTAATTTACAGTAGCTATAAAAGAACATGTCAGTGGTAGATGCTATGGAAAATTAGTTTCTTTGAATGCGCAACAGTAAAGTGCAAAATAGTCCATAAAAAGCATTTCTGTCACACATATTGACACTTTGTTGCAATTAAATATGTTCAGTGAGTTAACGAGTTACTTTGACTTTTCAATCATGTCCTTATTATTATCAATTTTCTATCGAGTAACTCCATTGCAACGTAACATACACTTGATTTTTTGCATTTTAATTAAAAGGATTTTATCGTTGTGCTATGTTTAACATTCAACGGTATTATTGAAGCTGCTGTACATAACACATAACGTTTCAGTAATACATTTACTGTAAATCAATTATGAATTGTATTTCTACAATGGTAATTAATTTATGAGTTAATGTCAATTTTATTTTGCAACTAAATATTTTAATGTATAATTAACACAGATATTTGTTTTTTATTTTGTTTATTTTGACAGAATACAAGAATTCATTCAATGTTCGGTTAGACAAATTTGTAGTAAATGTAATTATTTGAAAATAATGGAAACTACTGACCAATTTCCAATTCAGTTGCTGTATGATATTATCTCATAAGAAATAGAATGCTTTATTATTATTATACATCAAAATTTGTTTATCGAACAATACTTTTTTAATGATTTTTAATTATCAGAAAATATATCTTTTCGAAATATAAAGAATTGGAAATACATTTTATTAAAGTCAGCATATTTTGAAAAGAAAAGTTGCGAAGAATCTGAATTCTAAATCTAAGTCTATTATAAAAGATTTTATTACAAACTCTCAGATCTAATATAGAAATTAATGTTTTTTTCATGAGCCTGTTTTACATGATATGAGTGGAAGTTAGTTCAACTTTGCAATATCTCTTAATATCACATCCTTTTGATCTCCGAAGAGATGTTTATTCAATTTGACTCTTTTCCAGCGCGATTTAGAATTCCAGCTCTCAGTTAAATTTAATCTTTTAATAATATATCTTGTTGGAGTTGATTAATGAATAATCGATAGAATACATGCATTATTATTTAATTTTATACATAATATCGCGTGTAATAGTCGCGTGTCAATAATTTATTTTTGTCAATTGTTTGAAATTTAGTTATTTCTACGCAATACATGTTCAACTATATGCCTATATATATATATATACACGCAAGATTCTGCTGTAGAAACTACAAAATTATATTGACGTAATCTCTCTGTATACTACGCAAGATGTTTGCACGCTTATTGTCTCATGTGTTAGATAAATGAGCTTTGACACTTCTTTGATAAGCCAAGTGCACAAAAGAACATTGTAATTTTAACCATGACTGCTTCTTCGTTGCATTTTATCAGCGTTTATATCTATTATTATAAATTATTTTTAATTTATATATCGATCGAGCATAAAGAAAGTTTAAAAGGTTCTTATAGATACGGATTATTGTCGTTAGATACATACGTACATATAAAAAGTATGTGTATATCTGCGATACGCTTTTGATACGTTTTTCAATACGCGTCTGCAAGCGTGACGAGATGTGCGGATCGGAAATAAAATATTAATAATCAGTTTTACGAGCTGCCGACAGCCAGCGGTAGTTATCGCCCTTTCCTATCACGTCAAGCTGCACTTTATTTTTTTCACGTCCGCAGCGTCGAATAAACGACAATATGACGCATCGATGTCGAGAGTAATTCATTTTTTGGACACGCTCGGTTACAGCATGCCGCGACAGCCTGAATTCAATGGGAATTTCGAGCATATGTCTCGAACGAATCGAAATTAATCAGCGGTAAATTTGTCGGACCACTGACCGCGCTTGCCAACTACGATATAGCGATCTTTCACTCAAATTCACTAATCTTTGCTCCAAATTTAAAAGAAAGAACAAAAAATATAGTACTTTATTTATTAATTAAAAAGCCAGAAAGCTAGAAAATAAAATTTAGAAGAATTCCGCTCCTTATATACAATTAAGTATTATTCGTTTATTTTAAAAATGATATAACTCAAAAAAATGTAATTTTCGAGTTATTATTATAAATGAGTTAGATAAAAATTAAAAATGAGTTAAGTAAAGATTACTATATTAATTATAAAAAAATAAAATTTTAGTCCGTCCGCTAAATGGCTTGCATCGTTCTTATGGTTCTTATGGTTTTCAAAAAAATCATAATAGCTTTTATAAGAATGAGTTTTATCATTTTTATAAATAAAAAGAAAAATCTTCTATAAATAATAATGAGAGATTATCAAGAGAGTTTTGTTTGAATAAGTTTGAAGAAGAAATTTCTATTTTGGATTTAATCATTTTATAGCTAATTAAGTTAAGTAAATGTTATATTATTTTTAATGAATTATTTCGGATTTATTATAATTTTATGCGATATCAAAATCATCATAAAAAGGATGATTTGTGTAAAGAGTTGTGAAACAAAAATAACAAAAATTACATTTAATCATGCCTTTAAGAGTATAAGCTTTTTCCCAATATTATTTAATTAATTCTTCTATTAAATTAAAAAATAGTTTCTCCTCTTTTCTGAAAAATTTAATTTTTTGGACTATGTCACTTTTAAAAGGAATGCTATCTCACTTTTACAAAATTAATATTTTTAAATAATATTATTAATAATAATAGGATTTTAAATAACGACGATTTTTTACTTTTATTATCTTTATATCGCATACATTGTAAAACGTGTCAAGGACATTCATTTTTAAATAATACATATTACGTAGTCATTTTACTTTTTCTCAACTTGTTATTTCTCTCTAAATTATATGCTCCAGACCCAGTAGTTTGAAACTGAGCTCTCTGTGAAAATCGGTTTTGTTACTTTTCCCAAGAAAAAATTGTTATTATTAGCATCCAGGATGATGTAATTCTCGCTATATTTTGGAATATATTTATAATGACATATTCGCTTGTCACAAATCACTTTAACTGCACTTAAACTGCAACTTTCGAAAAAATTCCTTGTCAATTTAAAAACTGTCTTCGTTTTATGTGAATATTTATATTGGGCGATGAATCTTCTGACATGTATTTGCGATAATTTAAAATAATATATTGTTGAATTAGAGAGAATTAAATCGATTTTTTAAGATCTCTTTTCTTTCTTTCCGCTTTCTCTTTTTTTCGTAATTTTATATTAAAATTAAAAAAAAAAGAAATCATATTCGGAATAAATGAAAAGCAAGCTAAGAACAATTTGAACGAACAGCTGACTGACAAGAAAAGTATTACACTTTTCAAGAAGACAAACAGGTTGTCTTCTAGTACACTGCAATCAATGAATAATTAAACGCGAATTGCTAAATGTTGCACGAGCCTTTAAATTGGTAAATTATTTACTATGAATCTTCTGGTCGGTCGTCTCGACTTTCTCTCATCCACATTCGTTCGTGGACACGTCTTACGCATTAGGATTCCTTTATACTATCACTATATTGTACATGAGAAAACCGGAAGCGTGGAAAGTACAATATATAGCGCGTATAAAGTAACTAGTATCATAATGAACTGATTATAATAAGAAAATTGAATGAGACGCTCATATATAACGACAAAAAAGATTTTAAAGTCCTTTTGGAGCTGCCTGTTTATGATAAATTATTACCGAGTTAAGTGGTTAACTATACAGGTGATACATTGGCTGTGATAAATTAGATCTGTAGAGGGTCGCCCTGCAACTTTGATGAATTTGAAGATAAATCGTTTTTCACGAAAATATTATTAAAGGACAATTGATGTTATGAGTTTTTCGTCTGCGATGTGAGGCTAAACTTTCAACTAATATTTATTCAATGAATGGGAAAGTATAAATCATGGCTGCAATATCGTATTTGCTATTCACTGAAAATTTAGATTGAATCCACGTATCCCACTCGTGTGTTACGTATGCACGCACACGCAATCCCTTGCCTCGGAAGATCTCGCATGTGGCATCTGTACGCCATTTCGATCAACTTGCGATCGACTCGCGTCTCGTAGTTCCGCATTTCCTTTTAAGTTCGCTATGTCATTTTCCGTTTCCGCATCTTTCCAAGGGGCATCATGCTTTTGAAAAGAAATTGGAATTCCCTATGAATTCGATATCAGAGTTTGCGCAAGATGTCGCGTAAAACTACACACATCTGACGGTAGAATCCGGAATAATCTCGAGGACGCTTACCCGAAACTTTCCAAGGATCTGGGAATCGTGACGCAGAGAGCGTGTGCAGAGAACTGGATCTCACCCGATAACAGCTGCGACGTTGCGAAATGCGCGTGATGTATATGTATTAATGATACGTATAATGATGTATACGTCTAAATATCGTTACTGTAATTCTGCTTTATCATTAATGCGATATAAATATGCGATCGATAACGAAAGCATGCGCTTCAATTCGTTATTGAAGTATTAAAAATTACGCAATTTCAGATATCTGAGGCGCGTAAATGTTTATTTTGCAAAAATGGCAAGTTTCCTGCAAACGATAAATTATCACGTTTACGTGAACCGTTTGTAAAATGCGTATTGATAGTATGTTGGAATGCAAGGAATGCGTTACATTTTATTGCACTGTGATACAGATCATTTATCAAAATTACACATCTACACGTTATTCAAGAATTAATATCAAAATATTGTTCTTCGATTATTACTGATTTCAAAAAAGGAATAAAGTAATGATAATAAAGAATAGAGACATTCTCAAGTAAAAGTTTTGACATCCAAGACAAATCTAGCGGCAATATTTGATTCTTTATGCCTGTTCTTTTTAGCTGAATTTCTTGAACGGTTCATCTTTTCTCTTTTTTTTTCTAATGTAGAGAGAAAAGGAAAAAAGTAAATTGTACAAGAAGTTCAGATAAAAGGAACAGGCCTTTTATTGCAGATATAATATAGGCTTCTATAAGCTTTACGTGGTCTACTTTATATCCTCTGTCGCGATTTGTCTCATGAAAATATTGAATCTAGGACTCTTATTTCGTCTCTAGAGTAATATTGCTAGTGTCACTGCAATCTCTCAGAATCAATGGATCGTTTACGAAAATAGACGGAAAAATTTCGGAAATTATTTTTCCAAGTCAATCAGTTCATTGAAAACAAACTTGATTTTGTGATCGCGATACGTCTCGTTGCTAGAATAGTTAATGGCATGTCACGTACGTGCGTTTCGCTTAGTACACGTTGAATTGTACATTCGATGTACATGTCACACGAGACGGTTACGCGTAGTTCGTGTTTCAAGCGACCGTTAGCGAAGCTTGGCCATGATTTATCATCGCGTCTCACAGATTCCCTCGGATCGATCTGTGAAAATTCCGTTTCGGGAATCCGGGAACGCAAACACGACGTGTCGCCGGAAACGTGACCCTCGATATCGGTTCCTCGACCCCGAAATGTCTAAACTTTTGGTCTCACGATGTCTTTTCGATCGTGACTCCGATGTGAACGTATTTTAGATAAGATTTTGAGCGATAAGCTGATTGGAATACAGAGAGGGCGTGCTGTCATGGTCGATTTGCTGAAATTTACAGACTATGTTTTCGCGATTGCGACGATTCTAACGGGGAGTATAATTTCCGCGAGTGCACACGTCGGAAATGGAATTCTGTTAAGACGTCTGGGTGTAGAATTTTACATCTTTCCTGGTAAAAGGATAAGGAACGAATGCACCGCTCGCTGAGGATTTCCCTACAAACGATCAGAAATATTTTACATAGGCAGAAGATAGAAGTTCGCAGGAAACGACGGTTGCTTTAAAAAATTCGTGGTCTGCTCGTGAGTGGTCGTCGAGGGACTGGAATTGGCATTAATAATTTCAAAAGTGCCGCAAAACGGGGCCGCATGGTTTCTCTGTTCTATTTCTCTCTCTCTCTCTCTCTCTCTCTCTCTCTCTCTTTCTTTCCACTTATAACTCACGCGTGAAGTGGAAAAATTGCAGCATTGTCGGAATATTGTTCGAGTATCGTGACAGTGTATTTCGTTGTCGAATGTCAGGGACGATAGCGCGCGAAAAGAAAGCGTGGGAGGATTCTGGGAGATTAAGCACCGAAAGACGGACTTAATATGAGTAGATGCATGGAGATTAATTAATTTTCACGCTATACTCTTTCTTTCTACGTAAATGTCAAACGTTCTCTGGTACACTATTAAATATAATTATATGATTTAGAGCGTTATATTCAATTTGAATTATTTTTTATTATTTCTTAGTCGTTATTGCTCCTATTTAGTATGTTAATTTAATTACAACAATAGAGTTAAACAATTTAACTCAAGTTATGTATTAAATTTAGTTAAATATTACGAAGATTATATACCTTAATATAGAATCATTTAGTTTGAATCCAAGCAATTCAATTACAGAAATTGGTTGATTTATATTTTGATACACATAGAATTGAAAATAAAATGTTATTTAATCCAAGGAATTAGATTATTGTTTCTCCTTTGATATCTAACAGTGTATGTACTATATATATTTAATTCATTTTTTGTAGAATTCAATTATTTTTAAATAATTCTAACAAACACCTAAAAAAATTCGAAGAAATGTTTTTCATGAATCTCTTGTTTTTATAAATATCTATTATTTGATTCGGAGAAAATTTTAATTTAATTTTAAAAAAGAAAAAAGAGAAGTTAAAAATAAAAATTGACAGACCACAAAAAGAAACGAAAAATGAGAGATATTGAAAATTAAAAAAATGTACGACTAGTGACGGCTGCCAACAGTTAATCGAATAATTGATGCATTGCGGGTTTGATAACATGAAACTTTCCGTAACTAAACACAGTTTCGTGTCCGGTTGGTGTTAACGTTTCATCGATCTTGTGACTCTGGTGTTATAGAATGGATGACTACAGATATATCCGATCATCATCGTACTCATAAAAGCGTGAAATCCTTTCAGGTAATATTTTGCGGTTACTAAAAGTCACTGTGCGATGGCAGCTCTGCTAGAGCATAAAAGTTTTCAAATGTCGTATCCGACTATTCATTTGATAACGAATGAATGGATCGATACGATTCTTTGTATCAAATGACGCATCACTTCATCGCTTTATCATAGTAATTATATATATAAATAATATTTTCGGAGAATCTGAAAAAATTTTTATTACATAAAAAAAAAATAATAATATATAAATAATCTTTTAAAATATTTAATATTTAACATTGTAGATTAAATTATTATCTTTAAAATATTTACTTTTATGAAAACTTTTACTTTATATTTTCCAACGAAAAGGATGTAAGGAATTATATTTTAAATAGATATTTATCGCATAATGCAGTATTCGAATTTGATATATAATATTGAAATCTCGAAAAGTTAGTTAAAAGAATCTAAAATTAGTTAAGAGAATCTAAAAATTGCACTAAACATTAATTCGTCATTACTTATATAAGTACTCAACTGCTCTCGAAATAGTTGATATTTTTATTTAAAACAGCTTGTAGAAAGTATTAGAACAAAATTTCCGCAATGCATTGATTTGTGGCATATCGACTTTTTACCTAATCAGCATCCCGATAAAACCACAAGCGTCCATGAAAATGATCCTCCTAAGGCATTCTTCGTAGAATCGCAGTTAGCATTTATCGCGGCGCTATTACCGTGAATACGGTGTGAGTTAACGATAACGACGTGTTCCGGCCTCTCGTCAAAGAATAAGAATAGACGCGTAAAATACTTCAACAGAAATCTCGCTTTTCTTGACGATGACGGTGATAACTTCGGAAAAAGAGGAACGTCAAGGAACGACATTCTATCGCCATTCGGCGATCCGTCGAATATGATTACCCCTTATCGGCAATGCGCGACCTTAATAGTCTCGAGGAAATTTTATCTTCTAACGTAACGATTTAATATAGTCATCGATATCATGTCAATGTCTGCCGTCTGTCCTAGTTAAGTCGACGGAAAATTTTATGGCCGGCTAATGCATTCTTAACCCTCTCCATCTGAATTTATTCCTTCTAAAGCAAATGACAAGTATTTTTATCGTATAATTTTAAAAGATTTATGTAATGAAAGATAAAGCAATATAATAATAAGTTTTGTAATTATTTATTTTTATCTTATTTTATCTTAAAGAGATTCACAATTAACGCTTAATACACACGATGATTTTTTAATTCTTTATTACATACGTTTGTTTCTAAGGATTAACTTTCATCATTTTTACAATTATACAAAAATTATTAAGTGATTTACAGAAAGACCGATTTTGCTAAAATATCTAAAAATTTAGCTAGATACAAATCTGAATTTTATTAAAACTTTACTAAAAGCATGATGATGAGCAATGGTACCTACAAAAAATTTTGTTATTCTTCAAGCAATCAGCTTAAGCGTCCACATAATCATTTTAACGATCCAACAAAATTTATTTTCAGATCTATATATAGTTAAATTAAATATTTTAGCAATGTTCTTTCCGTGTTGTTTCATATATTTTAACATCTCTAAGAAGTATTCATAAAGTTGTGTATTAAAAAAAAAGGAAGATTAGAAATTATTATTTAATTAGAGGTTTTTAGTACTTTAAAGAAAATTAATGTTACGAATAATTTAATCTTGTGTATTAAGAATTAAAATTCGAAAGATAATTAGATATATAAGTGAGTTCTTATAGTTGTAGTTCCACTATAGGCGTAAACAAAGATAGATGGTGTTCTTAATTGATCTGGCTGAACTATGCGGGAATGTTAGCACAGTAGTCTTAATATATTATATTGATGATCGTTGGCCATGCCAATGGTAAGTTACGAATTCTGTCAAAGCGTTTCTTCGGACATGCAATGTCACAGAGAGAGAATCCGATTTACAATCACCGCTTCAAGTAGCTTCGAAGTTTCTGCAGGACCAAGGCGTTCGGGACAGTCAGAATGAGAATCCAATAATAGATCCTCGACACGAGTGAAGTTTGAGTGTCTGGAATCTTGTCGATGGTACACGAAGTTCCACAGAATCCCCTTGTTCATGGACGAGAAAGGGAGAAGATTCTCGACCTTTCAGTGTTTCGCCAGTGCGAAAAGATAGTTCTTTTGTGACTGATCAAGAATTTACAGCTACCCCTCTCATCATCGAACAATTGAAAAGTTAAAATGTTTTTAAACTAACAACAACGCCTTTACGGTCTCTTATTGATCGTTTATTTAATTCGTGATTGAAAAATTTCGTAAAGAATTGAATATAAAACAAAACGCGATAAATTCTTGTAAATCTTTAATAAACATTTCGTAAAATTTTTCGAATGTCTCATCTTTAGTTAAGAATTTTTGTTGATATAATTATATATACATATAAGTAGGTATCTGTTATGATTTTACCATTTAAGGTTATAATTTTACCAAGTTTCTGAATCTGTTAAACTGCTTGTAATATAATTGTTTTCTGCCGAGGCAGATATTTCATGAAACTAATAGATAAACAATTTATCTCTGCTCGGAAGTGTTTCGGTAGCAATCTGTCACATTGTTCCAGAACATTATCCAGCGAATTCCTTCGAGAGTTAGCCAAATTTGATGGGCGAAGTTTCACCATTATCCCTCGTTTTAGCCATTGCGAGAATATCTGGTACGTGATAGAGTCTATCGCTTTCGATTCTCCGTCGAATCTAGATAATCGCCGCGTAAGAATAAAACGTCTCAATAATTTGTTATTGTCCCATAGTTACGTACAATAGCTTCGTCAAGAACTCGATGATGTTAGCACTTTTATTTTGATAATACGAATGTTTAAGCAGACATTAAATTATAAATGAAATATAATTTTACATAATCTTCACAAAGTAGAATTATATTTACGATAAATTTGGTTCTGATTATTTCGAATAACTCATTTTGTAAGTGATTGCATAATATCCATTACGCTTATCGATGTTTAGCCAACAAATTTATACATGTAATCCTATCATTATTTTATTTTATAAGGATTAATTGAACAATAATATAATTTTATAAGTTTATAATATTTTATCGTATTTATATAAAAAAAATATTATGTTTTGCATATAATGCTGAAATTAAATGTATATTTAATTTAAAAATTAACTTTGAAAATTTTATTCTTCTTTATATAAATAAAAGATAATATAATTATCTTTTTAAAGGAACGATAAAAAATGTTTAGCTATTATTTCAGAAATCTTGTAAAATTTATAATTTATTACTAATTTAGAAACAATGATGAGTTGTTGTTTATATGACATTTTCATTCACTTCAAATGATTTTCATTTAGTTTTAACATGACACTTTTCATAAATGTGTGATAAATTTATATGAGCTCTATAAAAGTAATAAAAAAATTCTCGTATATGACGATGAAACGGGTTAATGGTGAAATTGCACGCGTTCGAAAAAAGCTGTACGCAATTATCGTCAGAATAAAAATTCCATTGACGGAAAAGCAATTTTCCGTGAAAATCAGTATGAATTTATACGGGATCTTGACGTCTTTGATACGTTGCCCTGTTCATTAAAATTATTTGATGTTCCTGCCAAATTAATTGAAGAACCTAAGATAAAGTTATGAAGGCATAAATTATCCGTTGATAATACATTATATAATGCATGCAACACAAGAAGTTAATATTTAAGTTAGAAATAGATAGGGTATACGGAAAAGATTTTGCTGAAATATCTAAAAATTTAACTATACAGCTTTTAAGGATACAGGTCTGAAAATCATTTTGTTGTCAAAATAATGTAGAACGCTCAAACTTTTTATTTGCTAGAACATCAAAATTTTTTACAGTATTACTCATCATGCTTGAGTTTTCTACCTAATTATTTTAATACCCAACAAAATTATTTTTAGATTTATATAGTTACATTGAAAGAGCAATTTTGCTGAAGAATTTAAAAATTAGCTAGATACAGATCTGGACAATAATATTGCTGGATCATCAAAACGATTATTGGATGAAAAAGCATTGCTAGAATCAAGATATTTTACAGCATTGCTTATCATGCTGAAGATTCCTGCAAAATTATTTTCAGATCTGTATCTGTATCAAATTTTTAGATTCTTCAGTAAATTGCTCTTTTAATTTAATATTTAATTTAATTCTTTAATTTAATTTTTTAGATACTTTAACAAAATCATTGTTTCAGTATAATAATAATTATTATTATTATAAGATGACGCTTAGTTTTTTGATACTTGATAAAAGACAACTCTGATTTTTGCACGCATATGCGGTCTTACATGAAGATGCTCAAATGTTGTCGTTTCGATATGCCATGTACCTACAGTATGTACATACGCATATACACGCGCGCGTGATAATAAAGGATCGAGCCATTTCGATGCTGATTGTTATTGTCGTATACTCGTAGACGCCGCCTGAAGAAATCTGATTGGTTCCACCGTAATCATTCGTGCCGCGAATCTCTGGCGAACGATCAGGAAAATCACGGCGAGGTAACGAGATTCAACGCATCGCTTTCTCGACCGGAACCAGGTTTCCCTCGTATCTTCTCACTTGTATCTGCGAGGTTGACTGCCAACCGGTCTGATTGAAAATACGTGGGAGCAAATACAAGTCGTGATCTCACCGCGACCGTGATACTAAATTTCGTTTAATTCGAATGGCTGGAACGGAATCTCTTCTCCGAATTTTAAACTTATTTGAGAAGAAAAGATAATTTGATTGCGAATTACAGATTATCTTAATTTTTAAAGGATTGATATTGTATCGAGCGAAAGTTTATCATATGCATTACCCGAGGGGTTTATTGTATAGTAATATGCATTCGTTATGAGATAACATCCGATGCAATTCTCGGAGATACTTCGCGAATGGCGCAGGTGCATTCGCATCGTCGGCTTATGTCGTGTGCTCTAACGACGGGGGAGAAGAGACGGTGCCTGGCAACTGGAGTACATATCTTGCTAGTTCTTCTTATCTCTGGCTTCGAGAGTTCCCAGCCAACCGTCTCGTCATAACTGCGGTAGTTATTGGACCGGAAATGGCGGTCGCGCTCGTCCAATTACGGCGCCCGGCAATCTTCCGGCCAATGCCGTTAAAACCGGGGATTCCCCGTGGTACATAAGGCACTCACACTGCCGTCGCCACCGCTATATTCCGAGCTTCTCCGCAAAAACGGCGGGAATCTTTGGAACTCACCGAGCGGATGTCCGACTCACCGAAATGTTCGCCATCGTGCTTCACGGCATTTACCCGATCCGACCAACGTCAGGTTTATCGATGGGAAGCACGTGTGATGTTCTCTTTACGGATGGCAGAACTTTCGAGAAACGGAATTCGCTTGATCGAGGAAAACATCACACAGCAGAAAGAATATATCTACAGTCCGCTGTTTATTTTTAACAATTTCTCGATTTCTCAACGCGATTTCATTACCTATAATGATTATATTGTATAACAGGTATTGTTAGTGGTATTCCGCGCACGAAATTACGTACGTTTGTGTATGATGAATGGATACGAGCAATCACGATAAACAGTATCATCAAATGCGCCGTTTGTGCACGAAGGCAAATGCTGTGCTCGCGAAAATTAGTAAGTGGCGTATCATCCAGCGGTAATCATTTAAATTGCAGTAATTTCGTATGAGGCAATCAAAAATTGCATTTCTAATTCCGGTTATTTAAATTTAAATTGAAGAAACACGGCATCTAAATGTTACACATTAATGTACGCAAAGTTATACATTTTGTTTTAATTCTATATATTTTAAATTTATTATCGATATTTATCGTAAGCAGAAGTTAGACAATGTCTAACTTCTGCTTACGATAAATATCGATAATAAATTCATTTCATTTAAATAGGAATATTATTTAGATTTAATGCTGAAAACTGTACAAAATAATACACGTTCACTGCTCAAATATTGAATGATTGTAATTGACTTGTTCATTTCCCATAGAATCGAAATAAAGAGTAAGTTTCCATTCTCTTATCCTCTGGGATATCCGTTTTCTTTTATCCATTTCAAGGTTGAGGATGAGTTTATTCTTAATTCTCTATCTGACAAATGCCAGGACATTGTTTCCTCGTGAACGAAAGACGCACAGAGAAAAATAGTTGAGTAATTCTTACCTTAAAAGATTAGTAAAATATTCTGACTATTTTTGTCAAACTTATGACAAACTTTACTTGCTTGAAAGTAAAAATATTGGAAACGTAAAGTAAAAAATACATTACGATTATAGTAAATCTAGTTAGTAGTTATTATCTTACAATAAATTAAAAATCATATTATTCTCAAGACTGATAAGTACGAACAATTCTCAAGACTTTATACATTTGTACTTTTTACCGCGCAGTAAAATAAATTTTGTCAGCGCTGAGACAAAAAATACTCGTCGATAAAGTAAATTTTATTGAAATGTATGGCAATTTATAGATTTACTTTACAAAATGTGAAAAGTACCTTTTAATATGCAGGCAGGATCATCGCTCATTTACCAGAAAATTAATGTAAATTTTACATAAATGGGCGCTGTCCCTACATGAACCTGCTAATTCTATTTTATTAGAATTCTAGCACATATTACTTTATATTTTTTTCCTATGCGGATTTGAACATGATGTCTAGAAATTTATATTTCTTGATTTCCTTCGAATGTCTATATGATTTGACAAAAATCGCGAAATTATCGTAAACAAAAGAGCAATTCGAGAATCGGAACCATTTAGTTTTCCAATCAGAGTGTGATCTAAGTGGCTGATGAGAAAAGTTTGCTTCAATTTCTGCAATTGCATCGAAATTGCTGGGTTGAAAATGCTCTGGGCGAACGAGCACGACTAGCAATTTTAGCAGAGTGAAATTTTATTGTATTAAGTTTATATTTGCGTACAACGATGATTTAAAATTTGGTCATGGTTTTGTTGAATTTTTTATACTTTTTTCTAAAAATATTATTGCTTTAATATTGAATAATATTGTAAAAAAAATTGAAACGTGTACAATTGTAAAAGATATTAAGTGAGTAAAGATATTTGGCTTTACTTTTTCATTTTTTTAGATATTATTCAAGTATTCTTAAATTTTAAACGATTTTATCTAAAAAAACTTCATTATTAGATACACTAAATTAAATTTTAAAAAATCCAAAGATTTTGTAATAAAATTTTTTAGATTAGATTAATAAATCAAAGAATTCTGGTAATACGCTCATAAATTATTTTAAAAAATAGTATCAAATCTAATTTTGGAAAAATAAAAACTTTCCGAACTTAATTTTAAGTTTACGCTTTAAGCTTTAACAATTTTATATCAAATTATTATTCAAATTATGTCATTCATTACTTCATGTCTTCATGTATTATAATTCGCACCTGTATTTGATTATCGTTTTTTTTTTCTTATCTCTTTGCCTTTAAGCACTGTCGCAGAACTCGAACTTGATATCAGCCTTGATTCAGGAGAAGAACTAACTGTAGTCCGCATTGCCCGTAAGTTACACGAAAGTAATCTAACTTTCGATAGGTATACCTAAGGAGAACTTTACACATTGGCCATTCCACGTAGCCAGCTACTCTTTAGAGTTTACTTCACGCGGATCGTACACCGCACATCTTGCGGTATATATATCGATTTCTCTTTCACCATGGAGCATTAGTAAACATGTTTGAAAGTGGGTGATCGCGTACGTATGCGACCTTAATAGCGCGTGATCTGCAGCGATGGGCAACTTTCTATCAAAAATTGCTCGCGACCATTACTTCTTTCACGATATACTAGGCGCGATAACAACGCGTGAATGTGCGATTTTATGACCGGATTACGTTTCATTAGGCGATATGCGTTAATTGCTAGCTGCTGGAATATATCTTTCTCTTTTCTTGCAGGAATTGGAAAGTTCTTGTGCTCCCTCGTGCGTGATGAGCCGTGGGTTGCATTCAGTTTTAATGCCGCGAGCATTACGCTTATAACTCTATAAAGTGCACGATTATGACATTATTATCTATAATATTTCACTCGAGTTGCGATGTTTGTTGACAGATAAATGCGTAAAGTGAAATGCCATAGAAACAGCGATAATATTATTTAATGTGCGATATAATTAAAATAAGTAAACGAGCAAGTTTATATTTTATGATATATATATATTTAGCATTAATGTTTGTTAGCAATTAATGTTTTTTTTATTTATTATTACAATAATTATATTAAACTTGCTTCTATTAAATAACATGATATACCTATTAAGCATGAAAGATACAAGGGACAGATTGCAGTTACGCAATGCAAGATACTGAGATACCGTGCTTTAGACGGGAATAAATCCGTAATGTAATCTCGTGAATCACGAAAGCGATACGTGCGGATCTCATGCGGCATTGCGGTTTCGAGTGTACGCAATCAGAGCAATTTCCCTTCCGAAGAGGCTTAGGAGAGACATCGAGTGAAACGGATCACGTCGATTGTCCCAGTCGAATCCACCGCGGATTCGGGCGGACGGTTGATGAGTACCGGAAGTTTCACTCGCTCAGGATCGTAGTAAAACAACTTCCATCGTGACACCTCAAAGCCTCGCCTGTCGTCAAAGGAACACTCGTTCCCTATGGAGAATCGAGATGGGCAGTAGAGGTTCCTAAGTAGAGTGCTTTGTGCTCCTTGGATTTACGTGCGCTCCCAGAGGCTCTTTCTCTCTCTCTCTCTCTCTCTCTCTCTCTCTCTCTCTCTCTCCTCCTCCTCCCTCCCTCCTTCTCCCTCTCTCTTTCTCTCTTTTATTCTTTCTTTTTCTCTTTTACTGTCTGAACTCTGCCCGCAGTTACTTATAGTTATCTCGTTAAAAGGCAAAGTTAAATTATGGCCGATGGACCGTATTTGCCGTCGAAGCGTAACCCTTGAGATTTCGAGTTTTACGGAAAATAATGGCCCGCACGGAAGACAGCCTCAGCGTTCCGTCAATCATTTTTAGACATTATGTAATTGTTATCCGTGAAAAGCTAAAGAAAAAATATGAATGAATAGAATATTTGTCTTGAAAAAAGCCTGTAATTCCTTTTTTAAAATAAAATTTCAAGGATTCTGATTATATATAATTATATACATATAAAGTGACAAGGAATTTTGGTTACAAAGTTTTGCATTTTTCAAATCATTAGTAACGTATTTGCAAAAAAATATTGGGTTGTTAGTTAAATTTTATTAAATACCAAAAATAATTAACATTTAAAATAGTCATTTTCAGCTTTGATATAAGCTTTAATATAGCATTATAGCTTTAAAGCATTTCACATTAACGATAGCTGCGCATATTTCTACGGATAAATTTTCCCAAGCAGCCAATAGAGCGGTCTTCAGTTCACTAATCGATGATCTATTGATGCAAAGTTTTTTTAGTATTTAATAAGATGTAACATTTCAGAAGTCTTTTTTTTTTAAGTGTTCAAAATAAAGTGTCATCAGAATGATGTTACAATGACATCTTTAATGTCATTTTAACATTAAAATATGACGAATAAGGTCTTGCTACCTGGATAATGATTTCATAAACATAAAATTTTATAATCAAATTATCTTATCATCCTGTATATTATATGATTACATAATACGTAAAATATTAAGTAATGTTTTAAATTTTAATGAAATAAGTATAAGATAAAATATTATATTTTAATTTTTAATTTATGTTAATAGGAATTTTACATTTAAAAATAAAAATTTTATTAAATTATGCAGTAGTTATCAAAACGTCTGACGTTTAATATTGTATAATATGTATAATTTTAATAAAAAATAATATCCTTTTAAAAGCAAAACATTTTATAACATTTTTGATAATAACTGTTCTTATTATCGCACAGTTATTCGAAAATAATGAAAACGGGATTAATTTCGATACTCGTCAAATATTTTATTTGAATTTACGTGAAACATATGCTCGCGCAACAGTGTCGCAAATATCGTATGAAAGCGAGGCAAAAAAGCTTGTTTATGAAATGTCTACTTTGTATTATCATCGGCGCGACAAGCCGATATACTACCGTCGGGAATTCACGCGACCCGAAATGCAGTGCCACTGCGAAAATTGCTTTGTCGCACGGTAATTGCAATCGCGCACACTCATAGCTTGAATATTTATACTTGTCGCGGCTCGGTCGCGTGTATTTGCCTCCGTAAAACACGAGCTCTCTTAGGATCCTCTTACAATGTTACGTCACACTGCGGGATAGCTACCGACGACGGTTTCAGTCATGAAGAACGGATCCAGCAGAAACTAATTTCGTGGAACCGCTTGAAGTATTCATTAAAACGGCTTGTACGACATTCTCTCCTTCTCCATGCGCGAACGAACACAAAAAGGAGAGAAATATAACAAACTTACGAAAGAGTATTTGATTCTACACCGGTCTCTTTGTTAGGGAGCACGAAAAACGAGTTGTGCAGGAAGAATGCTCTCAAAGCGTGCACTTATAATGCGTTTCTTTTTTCACAATTTTACGAAGGAACGGATTTTTGTAAATTTATCATACACGGAAAAAAAAATAGATTGAATGATACAGCAAAGCTATAGCTTACTGCGCGAGTTCAACATCTATAACTAAAAAGATTTGATAGTTTAAAAAATCGCTAGTGTTATTCAGCTGTCAACTTTGTTATTTCAATATAAAAAACTGACTCCGTATATTATGATTGTAATGATTTGCTGAAGCAATGAAGTTTTCAGCTGTTTTTTTTTTCTGTGTAAAAATATCAATAGTACATACTATATGTTTACTCGAGTGGACTTATACGGATATAATCGAGAAAGAAAATACGATTACTATTCTTAGACGCCCTATCGTGTACCTTCTTTTAAATAGAGTGCATATATAAACCTTTGTGCCATAAAACGCGTTATATAGGATCTACTATATAGCGAATAATTAACGGACGTCTCGTGGAGAATATATTAGCATACATCAGTCGAAAATAAACGTCATATCTGGTAATGTGAAACACGGCCACACGTAATCACTGGTCTTTATCTCAATCTCGTTATTACTTGTTTTTCCGACACTTTCTTACCTGCATCGTCGATGAATGGAGGTCGACATGCAACGAATAAATAAGACTCACAAATAAGATATATCCTTACTTTCTTTTCTTATTTCGTATTCTTTTACCTGTTTACGCTTCTGCATCACGCCAATAACTTGCATTATTTTTTGCCCGTTATGTTTTCTTATTATTTTTTTTTTAAATCTTTTATTCTACAAATATCTTGTCGATATGTCGTCAATTTGTCATTCAGCCTCATTATCTGCGACCGATGGCAATGCAGTTATGACGTTGTTGGAACTATGACGAATTTTTATTTTTATTCTGATCATTTCACGAGTGTTCTCGCGCAATTTACAAAGCGTGCCCGCGGGAGTGCGACTCTGCAAGTTGAGTGGTTAAATCTTCTTCTTCCCTCTAGCTGAGTTAATTTTTTTTTTTCTGTAGTCTGAAAAATTTCCCAGTGGAGATACGAGTATTATTTACACGACTCTACGTAACGAGGTACATTGTTAACAACGATACTTTACGAAATAAATGTAATGTAAAAATTGACAATAGTGAATTATCCTACAATAGATCAATCTATGTATATTAAATCTATATAAATTAATTAATAAATTAGACTAATTAGATGTTTATTGCTAAATTTTAAATCTAGCTACAATCATAATCCTTGATCTATTAATTGATTTTTATCTATTTAAGTCTCGTTTTATCTTGTTTTTTTTTTTAATCAGTATAATTAATAAATATGCTGTAAAACTATCAATATGATGTAAAACTATCTCTTTAACATGTTAATGAGCCTCCAATCTTATCATGTAAAACAAATGCACGGTGGAGAAAGTTCATGAAAACATGAAGCAACGAAGAAACATAATCCTGAAGGCGTTAGGTTGAGGGTTCACGAAAGTTTACCGGGGATAGTTGTACTGAAACTTTGTGAAGACTTTTCGTCTCGATCGAGGAAGGTGGAAGAAGAATAAGCGCTCTTCGAAGGATGAAAGGGTTATGGGTGCGAGGGAAGTTTTGAAGCCACCTCGCGGCATCTCTTTCGGAACGCTCAATTTTCCGAGGCTTAACCGCTCTACTGCGGTGTGGTGTTTCCTCTCTTTACTTCCGTCTGTACGCAAAGTCGCAAAGGCGCATTTCTTTCCTTTCGTATATACGCGACGTCAAGGGAGCCAAAGTTGCCGCTTGTAGAAAAATTCGAGTTTTTTCTGGATGGATTGTCTCTGTCGAAATTTATGTTTCGGAAATAATATCCTTCAGTTTTTCGGGGATCAAACGTTTTATTTCCGCCGTATTCTCTTGCGACGAGCGTAGGGAGACAAAATTTGATATTTTTCTTTTTTTTTTTTTACGAAGGTTGCAAGTTTCAAAGTTTCAGAGTAACGGAATGCGTCGCATTATTGCATATCCAGGATACTAGAAGCAACTTTATTAGTTTGTCACAAAGCTATAATTTCTGGCTGAAATTAAAAAGTTTTATATACACGCTTCAGCTTATATAAGAGACGCACCAACAAAATTTTTATAAATAAATAGTTTTATGAATTTTTTAACGTTCAAGAAATTATTATTTTTTCTAAAGTTCTGAGTAACATAGTGTTAAATATATTTAGAATATGCTTAGGCCGGTTCATAGTCGAGTCTTATATTTAAAACTGTTTTTAAGTACATTCTTAAGATGTCATGAACCAAATTACAGAGCCGTACTAGCATTTTAAAATATTACTTAAGATAATCTTGCAATAAGTGCCGACTATGAATACCAGTCTTAAATTTTATGTACACATAGCTTCTGTTCTAATAAAAAATGCTTAAATATGGACAAATTGAAATATCTATATTTCTATCTATATTTGTTTGTACATTAAATATCTGTAATATATTTCACGTCTTACATCGTTTTGTGACGAGAGCGTTTTCGCTATATGTACGTTCTAAGTTTGTTCCATCCATCGGCCTGATCGATTAAATGACACCCCAGGGAAAACGGAATTGGATATGGTGGTGAAACTTCCTCCGTACGATTTCTCTTTCACGAAAAGTTTTCCGATCAGGCCTCTGCATCAATCACTAGTACAGTGATATTACTAAATGTAGAGCAAATTTTGGTGCGTTAAGTCCGGAACCTGTAACACTAAATTAAGTAGACATTCAGCCTCTATCTGATTAAAGTTCCAAATTCCAAAAGTAGACGAAATTAGTTTGATCCATTGGCGACCTTTAATCTGAACCTTAGTGTAGTTTGAACGCGGGACTGGAATCCCATTTACCTTGTAACGAGATATGTCAGTCTCCCTCGCGAGTCTTTGTGGTCTGTGTCCGTCACCTCGTCTTACCATGTTTTACACATGAAGATATCACAAAGGAGTTCACCAAAAGTAAATTTGTAATCTTATCATTGCCATGTAAAACGATTATAAATTTGCATAATTCTCGACGTTGTTACGAGATATAGTAGGTGACCGTTATAATTATTAACTTATTAAGTTCTTTTAATTAAAAAGTTTTTTATTCTAAGTAGTGTTAATGTTAACATCAACACGGTAAGATAATATACACCGCATAGTGTTAAAAAAATTCTATACTAATCTATTTTGAAATACAATATGAAAAAAGACTTTAATATCTTTAGAGGAAATCAGCTTTGAGTTCTATAAAAAACAATATTATGTGTTTATTAATTATGGGATACTCCTAAATCTGTGTTTAGAAGTTGACTCACATTTGAAGCGAAGTTTTTAGATAATATAAGAACGCGTGCGTGGAACTGACGAGTGCGAAAGAAAACGAATCTCGAGCGAATGATGCTGGCAGGCACGCCACGAGAAGGGTGGATTAGGTTAGTTTAACGAGGGATCCAAAAAGGGAGGAGACGTCTCAATCGCAGACGCATCAAGAGGGATTCACGTAGCACGTTGCTCTTGAAGGTCCGTTCACACGGAACCAACGATCAATCGCCATCAACTTTCTGTGTCAAGGGAATTCTCTCACTTAATTCGCTACTCATCTTCTCGTATTTTTTGTTTTTGCTTATCACTATTTCATTTGCCGGTCGGTACTATTCGATAATAATTACAAGTATGTAATTATTTCTCTATATAAAAAAATGATCTAATAAAGCTGCAAAATATTTCTCTATATAAAAAAATGATCTAATAAAGCTGCAAAATATTTCTCTACATAAAAAAAATGATCTAATAAAGCTGCAAAATATTTCGGTTTATAGAAATAATTCATTCATAATTCCGAGAAGAAAAAATGTGAAATAAGAAAAAAAATTTATGAAAAGAAAGTTTTGCTGAAGTATCTAAAAATTTAGCTAGATACAGATCTGAAAATAATTTTGTTGGATTATTAAAATAATTATGTAAAATATGCTCAACCTGATTGTTAAAAATGTTGAAACTTTTTTACAGCATTGCTCATTATGCTCGAGTTTTCTATATAATCATTTTCACGATTATTTTGACAGATCAACAAAATTCTTTTTAGATTTTTGTCTAAATTTTTACTTTAGCTTAAGCATTTTTTTTCTGATTTATAGTAATAATTGCGATATAGAATAATTATAATAATGAGTTTCTTTTATTTTCACAGGTGAGTGGTCTAGCAGTTAGTTTTTATCTCTCTACCGATGATTCCGACAAAATCCATAATTTGGTATTGGTAAGTTATTTTGCGTTTTACTTTACATTTGAAAATCTCTTATAGGAGTGTGAGTTCGTACAATAATCACATTCATCCTCTCAGTTGGTTCAATTTACACGTTGATTCAATTTCCTTGTCCAATGTGAACCCTGTGGACCCCGATAATAATCCGATTTACGGTATCCGCAAAGAAGCCAACCGGGATTGCAAACAAACAAGCCCCATTCTACAGATGGCACGTCGATTTCCTATCGTAATTACGTGGCACGCGGGAGCACCGTCTGGTTACGGCAATATCGTCCACACATTCGTCGCCAAAGTTGGGAAATGCGCCAATTTTTTTGCCGTCAGCCTTGTTACGTGATGAAATTACGCAGGCTTTTCATGGTCTTTGTGTTACATAGGCCCCGCGCGACTTCTGCTGGCATAGAAAATATGTCATTTCTGTCGCGAACAGACATTAAATTACTGCAGAATTTTGTTTCGCTCTAACTCGCACGCTCTTTTAATCCGCGTTTTTTAATATAGAAAATAACTCCGTGTGCAAATTGAAAAATAATTAACTTCCGCGAGGCACATTGTCGCTGAGATAAGCTGCCATGTAGAGAGAAATAAAAATGGAAAATTACCATTTCAAAATGCGTTTGAATTTTTTTTTCATACATTTTACGCTTTTACTGATATTAAAAAGTGAAATCCTATACAATGTACAGTTGTCAACTGTCCGTGATTACAAAAAAGAATGGGTGTATACACAAGCTTTCAAAGCACTTGTAATTTCTTTACTATTACATATTGCATATTGTACTAAAGTACTAAAATATTTATAGCCTCGGTAGTCTAAAGGCTTAGGACGCTCATACGGAATACAAGAGATTTGATTTCCGGCCGAGGCAATATTTTTCGCAATAAATTTATTTATAGTTTTTCAGCACATTAACATTTTTCTAATATGATGTCTGATTGAGCATCAAATTATTAAGAATTGCTGTCAATTTAATTTAATTTGTAATATTATTACAGTAGTTTAATTGCGTTTATAAGTCCGGAAAATTCCACGATCAGTTTGAATGACTATGAATACAGTATATATATATGCGTGTATATATATATATACATATAATTCATATTGAATTAAGAAAGATTAAAGATTTAAGAAAGATAAAGATCTAGCTTCGAGGCATTTAATTTCTATTAAAATATTATTTGTTTATATACGGTTGTTGCAATTAACATGGCATTTATAAAAAAAAAAAAGAGAAAAAATTTTATTTCAAATTTCTAAAGTTTTTCACTTATAACTTTTTTATATAGACATTAAAGTGAAAGGAGATGTACTTGCGCAAATTTTATACTGAGAAACTAAGAAATACTGATTTCCGACAGTGTAGTACGGTGGCAATAGATTGCAGCCATATAGAGAAAATGCATGACACTATGACTTGAGAACGTGCTACTTTTTCAATTTCCCACCGATTTTTCATCCGCATGCTCCGCTTTTATTCCACGCGAATTGGATATTCTGTGTAGCCTGTATAGACGCTTATGGTAAAGAATATTGCTTTTAACGCTTGAATAATTATGCAAGTTAAGCAAGACACATCGCAAGTATGTAGCATATTCTTGCGAAAGTTTGGTTGCCGCGTCTCTTTGGTTTACGCTACACATAAATCTAACGTTTCACGACGGTCTTGTAGATTGCGATCGGCATTTCGCTTTCGCGTTTATCGCCGCTGCGTGACCTAGGAATATTATTTCGCAGAGTTGTCTGAGTGTGAGATATGAACATAAATCGGCCCGCGATGTGGATCTTTCGTCACTTATAGAAAAATGATTAACGCGCACAATCGATGGCTGCGTTCAACAAAAAAAGCAACTTTGCAACACTTGTAAAATTTCTTAATATAATTATTTATACATTTCCGATGACAAGTTAAGACCAATTATATTAAAGAATTTTACAACAGTTGCAAAACTGCTTTTTCTGCTGACCACAGCCAATAGAATTGTTATGTTAGCAAAATGTGTGATGCTGTATCAGCAGATTACGTCTTCTGATATACGTTCGATGAACTCATTGAATCAATTCGGCAAAAATAAAACAGAGAAAGTATGTCCAATCGTGTTTCACGAACAAACTCTCATCGAGTTCATGAACCAATAATTCCGCGAAAATCCCACGCTGCTTTCGCTTCGTGGAACTTAGATTCGCGTTCTTAAGTAAAGAAACTGAAATGGGCTTGGAAAAAAGCATTGGGAAAACACAAAAAGGCAATGAACGGAATTAGGAAAAGCGAATGAAAAAAAAAGAGTAGGGGAAAAATTTAATGGAAAAGACGGAGCGAGACGCGAGTCTACCAAGTTACTATTCCAAAGCTTTCTTTTGAAAATGATATAGTTAATTGATTTTATTATCTCCAGAATTTTGCACGAGTGATTATCAAATTACAGAGCGTACGAAATGCGATGAGCAAACGCTTTTAATTCTTATAGATCGTATCGCGATGGGTTTTGGTATAAAAAAGAGAGGATACAAATAGAAAACGTGGATTTGAAGCTCGCAATCACAATTTCCAGCGACGAGGTATACATCGCGATACCATTATTCACTTGACATATCCAATTATAATATTTGGATGAAATTGCAAGGATTTCAAGAAAGATATCTATACGCGTAACTATGCGGTATTAATTGCAATCCCCAATCTTGTCTAGCTGGGCCGAGCGTGATTTATGATGATGAATCGTAACGAAACTCGACAACAGTTACAACGCGGAGCGAACGGTGTTGAATAGCGTTGAGATTCGCCAAATTTCACCGGATACATCCGAGATTAACGAGCACGAGAGTATCTCGCGAGAAATCGCGGAAGCATGAACGTATTCCTCGAAAGTAATTTGACGTCGTGACTCGATTCCGACGATTACATTAATGTGCTCGCAATGCTACGCGTTGATTCAGGGCGGAAGAGAAAGAGCTCTCTTATGCAATACGCGCGAAGAAAGAATAGTGAGGGCTTATTGTTCTTTCGAAGTGAAAACGACACAAATTCTAAACGCGTCTGATGTCTTTGTCGCAAGATAAAACGTTAAATAGCTTACAGTATAGCTTTCGTAAGACTTGCGTCGTATGGAATGGCATTTTGTCATGAATTTAAGAGTATAACTTTTCTCAATGAAAATAGAATTAGATAACATTACAGTATTCACAGCATTAAGTATTATAGTAACTAAGTTTCAAATTAATATTTTATTAATATGGAATTTGGGATTAAGTGAGAAATAATTAAAGTCGAGTGATTTTTTTTAATTAACGCGAACTGATTTTGGAAGTTGTTTTTTTTCGAAAAAGATAAAATTTTCAAGAAAAATATTTTAATATGCGAACATTTGATTAATTTTTATGACACGTGAATTTTGCATACACAAATTATTATATGCACAATTATATAGCTTATTTTAAGCTAATTCTATGATTTATAAATAAATGGGAAGAATCTTCCTTGAGATAATGTGACGATCACTTTAATCGCTAATTCAATTCGCTTGAGGAAAATCGAATTAATTCGACTGACTCGGTTAATTAGGGCAATACAGTTGATTTGGCTAGTCCAATACTCCAAACTGTGTTAATGGAATTGGAGAATCGTACGTAGTATGTCCATATACAATTCAAAGCTATCTGTTGGTTGATCGATCTCTGATTGTATTTGGGACAAATTCAAGTGCTTATTTGTTAGGACGATAGTTAATTATTTCCATAAATATTT
>NW_017259520.1:957248-974867 GCF_001594045.1 Atta colombica | reverse complement strand
TATATATATATATATTTTTTCTATCACTGTTATTTTATAGTATCAAATTTAATCTAATTTGAGTTGTCACTATTCCTTGATATCGTTATTTTAAACTAAAACAATGGATAAATTTTACTACTATATAGTGTTAAATTAATCGAGTTTAAACTGTTTTAAACTGTACAACTTTATTAGCTGCATTCAGCAAAAAAAATTAATCAGTTAGCGCTTAGTGATTTTTTAATATGATTGGTTTTTGTCTTTAGTTTTTCGCTAAATCTAAGAACCAATTAAAGAATTATTAAATGCTAACTGATTAATTTTCTCTACTGAAAGTCATTGTTTTAACATAAAACAATGATATATTGAGGAACAGTGACGATTTAAATTTGACACTATAGATTTAGTATATATGTTAAAGAAATCTTATGGTATTTTTGGAAACAAATTTTCTAGAAATAAATTATTTAAGTTATTATCATAATTTCAATATAATCGTATAAATAATTTCGTGTTGCGTTTAAAAATAAAATAAATTAATTAATTAAGTTCTGTTTTTCTATTTTTTCATGTATTTAATTCGATATCAATGTCCCATAAGCGAACAATTTTCTTCGTAACGAGCACTTAATGTACCATAAATTATTCACTGAATAATCCAGTCAATGGTTACGTAAATTGTATATATCGTAATTACCTCACTATCTATAACTAACATCACTGATTAAACGTGCCCTATAAACTCATTGTAGTCTCACTCGGAGATTATCCTGCTTTGCATTACTCCCCGAGGACTATGTAACTTCGGTTGTCCTGTTTTATTCGGCAAGGACTAACTGAGCGTTAGTAAGCGTTGTGAAAGGAACGTGCTCGCGTATGTGTTCGAAGTAATGCTATCAATTATCGCGGCAAACTTTATCTTTATCTTTTGTCTTCTCTAATTTACATTACTTCCTAAAAGCACATTTCGTCTTAAGCCTAAATTATGCTAATTATCAAAAAATAATTAATCCGTCTGCAGATATTCGATCAATTTTCCAATCTGTCAGAGAAAATTAGAATTTATTAAAGAAATTAAGAAATGTGTCGCGTATTCTGAAAGCAATATCGTTTCGCTAATCCTACTTCCATTTTTAATCATTCATTTTATTATATCCAGTTTACAAAGTATGATAAATCACATATATTATTATGAATAACGAATTCAAAAACTAAACTATACATTAATTGTACTTTAACTGAAAATATTCAGTGGCGAGCGTATATTTTTTTATCATATTCACCGAGAGAAAAAAAATATGCGCGCGCGGAGAATTTCATTTCTTCCTCATCGAAACCATTAGCAAGGCCACGACTGCGTGCAGTAATTATCATTACCAGTGCAATTATCACGTTTCCAGCGTGGTACTTGCACCACGTTGTAACAGGATGTTACGAATGAACTGTGATAATTAGAAAGTGTAGCCACGGAGACTAGGCATTAGCATATAGCATGTAATCCCAAGTGGTACTTGCAGATCTTACAGCGGCGGAAACGTTAGATGCAATAAATGGAAAGAAATCGAAAAAAACGACGAACAGAAAGAAAATTGCTATAATAATATATGATGCATCCGTTGTTGTGCATATTGATATGATATTATAGCGCACACGGAAAATTTGATTGCAAATCGTTTGTTATTCCTGTTTCATAATTATTAACGAACGTTAATTGCGCAATTGAATTAAAACAAATATGTAAATGGCTTAAAATAAAGATAATGATCATACGTCCTTCATTTTCACTATAATTATGCAACTTTTATTGAACATTGCAGTGAATTTAATTAATGCGAATATAGATCATTGTACTTTATCATGAAATTTATTTTTACAACTTGTGCAACATATGAATGCTAATAGAAAAAAAGTGAACCATTAGACATAACTTAGAAACTTAATTAGGGTCATTAAAATGTGTAGATAACATTATTTAGTCTGCAATCTTGATCGCACTTCAACTATGATTTAAATCGCATTTAAATGAACCGCATTTAAATGGACCGATAAAAAGGCTTCGTGCTCATTATATTTTTTTATAACAAGTTTATTTCGATCGATACATCGTTGGTGTGAACCGAGGAAGTAGGTAATTGCAGTTAAAATATAGGAAATTGCCATTTCCCATACTATACGTTTTCTTCTCAATCATAATTCTATTTCCATTTTTTACTTAAAAGTATCCTCGCTCTCGCGACAGGCACTATCCCACATTAGAGAGAGCCAGTTTAATCAAGCTGTAATAATAATGATGGCAATATCCACGAGTTTTTCATCAATCTATTATTTCTTTTTTATTTCGTCCACGTTTCTGGACGAAGGCAATTAAATTCAGATTACTAGGACATAAGAAGAGAAGAAAGTACGAAAGGGAAAAAAGTAAAGGCCATAAAGCATGATTCGTCTAAGTTGTATCCTCCCGTTTTCTTACAGCGATAATTGGAGGTCGACCTTTATCCGGCTGAAACTTACCTTCGTGATTCCTCCTCTGTGATTCCTCTAATCTCTAACGAGGAAAATGGTCATGCATCACCGGAGATGGACTTGAAAGGTCATTAATTTCCTCGTTGCTCGAAGCCACATTCATGCTTTGATACGTTTATACTTCTGTACGTTACGTTCTCGAGTATACGTTCATGAACCATTCTCAAACAGCTCCGACATGACAAATGGAAATGTAATTAATTGCCGCTTCTTCTTATACCGTATGAGATTTTTCTATCGCGCAAGAAACTCTTATCTTCTTTTTTCGCGTGACGTGGTATTTAATAGATAACGACGAGGAAAAGAAGAAATATGTACTTTAATGAAAGGTTAATGAAAATTGATGTATACAGAATATCTTTCGCTTTTTTTATACTTTAAGGAATGTGTTGATTTTTATTTTAAATAAGAGAAGAATAGAATATATGAAAGAGGAACAAATGAGAGAACAAAATGGAACATTTCTCTCATATCTACCTACAAACTCTTTAATTCGTAGAATGTTTTATATATTCTTGTTTACCCATACAGCACATTTTACCCCAGAGATATTCCTGCGAACGTTCTCAGAACGTTTGGACATCCTCAAAATGCTCTTCAGAACGTCCCTTGGACGTTCTATGCTATATGGATAGTGCCGTTTTATGTTTGTTTTCCCACGAGAATCTCGTACTATTATACCATATCAAGAGAGAGAAATGCTCGTTTATATATGTGAGAGAAAGCAAACACGTGAGGAGAGAAAGAGAAAGTAAAAATAAGAAACCGCTGTCTATTCTCCTAGGTCGCATCTCAACTGTAATAATTAGAACTCGACCATTCGTTCAGCTTAAGCGGAAGCCGTGTAAACCGTGTAATAGAAATAATCTGGTATTAACGTGGCGAGCGAATTCAAGCTGGTTAATACCTAGAACGTTCTAAATAACTATTTTTGCCATCGCTCTCTCGTGTTTGCTCTTCCCGCAGGTGAATGCGGACACTTGTTTTGTTAATTGCTAATTGAGGACGAGTCGTTCGTTAAGTGGAATTTTTAAGCGGAATCAGCTTTCAATTCAAAAACACGGCTGCAAAAGGGGGAACTATAAATACATATATTTACCTCTAAAAACCACCAGACACGTTATTTATTTATATGTTTTATTTTTTTATGAATTTAAAAAAATTCCAATAATAGTCAACATGAGTGTATGTATAAACGCATTTATTAAACGTATAGATATTTATTACATAGCGCAGATGTTCCACTCTAATTTGGATTTACCTTAATATATTGTATAAATTGAATATAATTATAAAGTAACATAAGTACACATGTGCATACATCTTTTTTTATATAATAAATCTAATGAGAACTGTCGTAATAATTTAAAAATGAGGTATATAATTAGATAATTGATTTAATCATAAATAATTTGTCCAGAAAAATACGTTGTTAGATATCTTAACAAATTCTTGCATATCCTGCTATAATGATCAAATATATTACATGAACTGTATTATTGTATTATATTTATTTAATTATGAATATATATTCAATTTATATTATTGAGGAAAATCCAAACTAGATTGGAAAATCTACTTCTATGCTATCGATTCAATAAACGCATTCATACACACGTTTATTCAGTTCTCTTATTGGAATTTTTTCAATTTATTGTTTATTTCTACATAAAAAAATGTAAATACTAAATTTTAAAAATTTGTTTGAATATAATTCTAACTAAATATTTATTAAACATATATTTATTTTGATACGAGAATCATTAATTTGATTGATTTAATTACCATGTTTTTAATCGAATTAATATCTATTTAAACACGTAGTTGGTATTCCTGAAAAATAAATATATTAGTAATTTTTTTCTGAATGTACAAGTTTAAATTCACATATAATATTTTATTTATATCATCATAATTTTAATGGTTTACTTCAATAACTTCTAACACCAATAAGACTTTTGCACAGCAAAATCGGTAAGAGATGCTCGGTAACACCTTAAAACGACACCAGAAGAGTCGAATGCACGGAATTCGCTGATCGATCGGTGGCCGGAGGCGGTGGTTCTAGTATCCAAGCAGACCGGCCAATGCGGCAACCGCACTGCAGCGATTCGTCGAGCCGTCGTTAAAACCTTTGAAATTTTGAAAAGGCACGCGCGTACACGTATATTATCGCTTATCGTAATTACATGCGGCCGTATTCGCGAGGGGTCTCTTCGTGTACGCAAGAATGTAAACTCGGAAATAATGATACGACGCGGCAGGTAGCGAGAATGTTACCTCTACCGTACGTGGATGTTCGTGCAGCGCAACACGCTTTTAACATTCCGATTATTCGTGGCGGGGGGTAATCGCGCTTTTCACTTCCGTCCGACATAAAAATTTGCATGTTGCACACTTCGGACGCATACCGTGCGAATTCTCCGCGAGTATGGCTTATCGCCTCTATAATTGCACTATGCGCAGCATTCGCGACAGGGGCTATTTAACGTCAACGGCAATATCAGAGTGATTTACAAAACATTTTTATTACTTCTTATTGTCGAGTAAAACTCCGAATAAAAGTACATGTCATTGTAAAAGTACATTTTATTGCCTTTGAATTTTTCGAAGCAATTTGTATACGCACAGTTATACATATATATGTGAAATATATGTAATAATAAATGAATTCTGCGGTATGTGTCAAACTTTTCTAGATTTTTAACAGTTGATTTTATGGTCTTCCGTATATAACTCGGTCGCCGACCGAGTCCATTTGCATAATCGCAGAAAATCGCATATATTACGAGTACAAGTTGTATTCGCACGTGTCTTTCTCCGAGCTTGCGGTCGCCAATCTGAAGTAATTTACATATAATCGTCAAAATGTGAAAACATTACGACCCAGATTACTTATCTGCCGGATTTGGAGCATTCCATCGTACCTTGATTATGTACCGTTTTGTGCAAATACTCGTGTACTTGATTAATCGTCACGCATATTATTCGAGGCCTTAATGCTTCAACTAGCAATTTCCCTTCGTCCCTGAACTCGACCGTAATAAATAACGCATAACATGCAATAACGTTTTCAGATTCTAACTAATGCAATTTTAAATTATTACGTATGCAATACTCTAACGAAATGCAGTAAGTGCAGTCACAGCAACCTTTATTGCACGGACAATCTGAATCGATTACGCCTAACCAACAATTTTTAACCGTAAATCCGAAAATGTAAAGTAACCAGACCCTGTATGGCCTTTTATTTTTTAATTTTTTTTGCTCCAAAATTAAAAATTGAATATTGAAAATTCCTGAACATTAAAAAAATATGAGATTTTTCAAATATTTACATGAATGTAATGAAGATTTTTAAGAAAAAATAGTATAATCTACCTAACAAAAAATTTTATCTTTTTGATTATAAACGAAATAAATTGAGACAAAAATGTAAATTAAATATTAATATAATGTTGCAAAGTTTAAATACAAAGCAATAACATGAACTATGAAAATTTATAACTATCTCTTGATAGTTGTAGAAAGTAATTATTTATGTACGAAATATTACATCACAACCATAATGTTCTGCATTTTGCTTTACTGACAACAGAATGAACAAATTGAGCAATAAACTGATGCAATCGAGTCAGATGGACAGCTTGCATAACTTACTAATGCTATCTGTTAAATTTACTATATAATTACTCATAAATAGCGAGTAGGTATTGGGTACTAGTCTATATGGATATAAAATCCGCGGTTATATTATATTATAGCACTGTATACTATAAATAAAAATAATTAATTAATTATTAACAATAATGACGCAAAGTTCATAAAAAGATTGCACGATCAATTTTTATCGATCAATGTTATCGTATTTTATGAAGTATACACTAAGAGAAAAAAATAATTATAGCAACTATGAAGTACAACTCTAAAATTTAAATATTCGTAACTAGTTTTAAAAAGTAATAAGAACTAAAGTAGTATCGAATATTATAAAAATATTGTATTGTACTATAAAAATATAGTATTCAGTACTACTCTAGTTCTTATTACTTTGTAAAACTAGTTGCAAGTACTTAAATTATTAGAGTTGTTAATTTAATAGTTGTCAAAACTATATTTTTCTCCGAGTGTATTACAATACACATATGCAAACTTTGTTAAACGGTATTAATATGCGAAGACAGAGATTAGCAAACATATTTCGCATTTCACGGTAGAACGTATAATAGCTTTGTGAATGCTTACAAGGGAGCCCACCAGGATTCCGTCGTGTAATCGCACATACGTAAGCGTGGACGCACGCACGTATGCATGGGCCCGAACGGGGGTGTACGCGTGTATAGCCCCCGCTTTTATCCCCGGGCCGCATATTTATGCGCATTACTCATGCAGCCTCGTGCATATCAGCACCGACGGCGGCGTGCGCCGCGCACTTTAAGCGCAAGATATTTTCTCGGCTTTTGATTAATGGTCTCGCGAGCACAGGCAGCCTGTACGCGCGGGCCATTAGCGACCCTGAAACGTTGTAAAAACCTCCCCTAAATGCCGCATCAGTGCATCCTCTCTCTCCCTATCTCTCTCTTTCTTTTGTTGTCTTTCTCTCTCTCTCTCTCTCTCTCTCTCTCTCTCTCTCTGTACTTGTCTCTCTTTCTCGCTTGTCGCCGATATGCACACGCGCTGCAACAGGCCATAATAATTATGCGAGTGTCAGGAGATACGGCGACGCCCTTCGGAAATACCGACGAGGATCCGCGTCGTCGAGCGTCCGGAGGGATTTACGATTGCAATTAGTTCGTCGAGTTAATTGCTTAAGCTACTGTAATTAATAATTGTTAAGCTTAAAAGTATTTATGAAGCGGATGGCGCGATGACCCGACCGATGGCTGAGCGCAAAAGTTTTAGGATGATAATTTGTGGAAGTGTCATGAATAAAATAGATTTCTGGTATTATATATACGAGAAAGTGATAAAGGTATCATTTAGAGTATAATGCGATTAAAAACGATCATTAAATTTTACAACGCGTAATAATGTTAAATAAAAATAAATGTTATATTTTTTTATGTGATTAAATAAGAAATGATATTCTTTATTTTTCCTTAATATTTTTTCTTTTGTTCTGTGTTTACCATTTACCACGTATAATTATATCTTTTCTTTTTCTTAAAAAGAATCCTCAAATAAAATGGCCAAAATGTAAACGCATACTATAAATTGATTCAAAAGAAATTTTCAATCGTAAACAAATTGAATTATATCTACATTACTTTGTTCATTTCAATAATACAATATAAATCATTCCTAAATAAATTATTGTGAGGAAATGTCAATAGAGATACGATTATCCACTCAATCAGCTTGAAATTGCGATGACAATCTAATCATTCGACCGACAAGTGCGACGTTCCGTTGCGATTATTACATTCATAATTGTTATAGAGCCGAGTTGTCAGCGATTATGCAACAGCATTTCCATCTCCGTGTCTACCATACTCTACTGGTTTCGTCGCGTACAATACGGCGCGAAAGTGGCCAGCACCCCACCTAATGCAACGGGCGTGCACGGGAATGCAAGATCGCGTCAAGGCCGACGAGTTCTGAACAAGGCCAAGCATGACCCACAATCTTAAAGATTATTAATTCAACTAGGATACCTCACATCCCACAAAGTCCGTAAATGCCTATTAAATTCTTCGTGCCTAAGAGAAAAAAAAAAAGAGAGGACACGAGACTCATTTTTCCTCATCTACCATACATATAATCTTTTACAAAACGACATGAAATTCGATGTTCTTTGAAACATGGAATCTCTGAGATATTTGGGTAATCGCTCTGTGACAACGTCCAATGAAATGTGCTCGAAAACTATTATGTGGAATTAAGGACGTGTGCCACTAACTCGCGTTGCTTGCAATCATTTCTCGAGAGAGCTGAAGAGCCTTAGAAATTTATTCCTTGACGGAGAAATAGTTCCCTAGCTACACCTTATTTACTTTCTACATGATTGTCTTGATCAAAATTGGAAGATGTTGACGCGAAATGTTTTTAGTATTTGAAATCGACAGGAAATGACAGAAATCAGACAGGTAGACACACACCTTTATTTGCTGTTACATAAAAAATCTGTTTGTCAAGTCTCTTCCGAATGAAGTATCGATTGTAGTTGAATGATACACAGAGATTATTATTAATTCCAATCTCGTTTCCTTCATTGATTTCGCATCACGTGTTGTACGGCTACCACGAAAATAGGTAGAAAATAGGTAGAAGCTCGTAGAGAATACGAGCGCCTCACTGCCTTAGCTGTCCGATACAAGTTGTAGCCAGACATAAAGAAAGAGAGAAAAAAGATCCCATCTTCCTTCGGCTACTGCAATCGGTTACAGCCGTAAGCTCGTGAAATTGGCGGTACTCTCGTAATTCAATAACCATACTTCTCATCGATTTCGCGTCATGCGGGATATTTCTCTCGTGAAGGTAGCTGGGAGGATAGTGAACGAGCGGGATATTCTTATAAATTTAATTTACACGAGATAATTCGCAACGGAAAAGGCACGAAAATTTTTCTATCCGCGCAGATACTGAGACACAAACGAAGTTATTTGAGTAGCGTTCTTTACACAGTTACGAAGTAAGGAATTGGTAAATAATTTAATCTCACTTGTGCCGGATAGTATCTCATGACTTTGGTACTTTCACGAGTCTTCGAAGTATTTTGAAGTTTTGCGATTTCCTTGTGATCGTATCGTTCCTGATGAGAATTAAAGAGAGTCTTTATGTCAAGCTGTTTTAATTTATATTAATCAAGGCTGGCTTTCAATTAACGGCAGAAGCGCTCTCTCTCTCTCTCTCTCTCTCTCTCTCTCTCTCTCTCTCTCGCACGCATGTAGATTTAATTAAATTTCAATCGCGTGTGTGTCACACGCGTGACGTGAAGTATGCGGGTCACGCAGCTGCCACACGCGGAATCCACGACCACGGCAGGTTATACGCGGAAATTACGCGATTCCGTCGGCTGCGCTAAATCTCGTAATCGTTCACTGTATTCGCGTCAAACAGACAGATATTCTGTAATTTCATTTATATTCTATAATGGGCACGTGCGTCAGTTACGATGATGATGTGCACTCTAATTGGAAATATCCACCATTAACGGTCCACAATCTACACAATTAGACGGATTAGTATTCGATACTATACGATTTCAGTATCATGATTCGGATTTCCGATATGATATACTTCACCAAAATTTAGGAAAAAACTTTTGAATTACACACCGTTACCGGGGAAAAGAAATTTTTTGGGGAAAAGAAACATTTATTATTAAGAAAAACGAGTTTGGATATCACGAGATGCGCAAAGAAACAGGAAGATTAACGTTGATGAAGTTCAAAAATAGCTTACTTACATGATTTATTTATGAATGATGGACATTTTGTTGCCACGAGATTATTAATATTATTTATCGTGGCAGAACCGTTTTATCGCTTCTTCTTCAACTCCTGCTTTTTTTTTGCTGAACGCTATTTCGTCGTATTTTCGTCTCTTCTTTTCTCCCAATGAGAGCGAGCAAACCTGAATAAGTAGCGCCATCGATTGTCTGCCATACAATAGCTCCTTCTATCCGGGTAAAAGGGTGCATCGTTGAATCTGAATATCCACCATGAGACCAGCTACGTTCTACCATTTAGCAGCCGTTACGCTCGGGAGAATATTTATTTCTTCCTCGGTCTCTTCACTTTTTTTTTTTCTTTTGATCTCTTCTCGAGAACGCGCAAGCTGATTCAACGAATGATTGTGCCAATCCTTTTTCTTTGCGTCAATGTAACTAGATCACTTGCTATTCTACTTGCTATTTTGCTATGTCTCCTGCGATACAACATATCGATCCGTTGTGCCGCATAAGATTGTGTGCTCGAGTGGGAATTAGCGAAAGTGTAGATTTGCGGTGAATTAATTATCTGGAATTTATGAAGAGGAATTAAAAAATTAACTGCATATTCTGACTGCATATCATGACTCTTATTCTTTAAAGAAACATGTATATTCAAAAGTGATTGAAATTTATTAATTTTTTCAAATATTTATACAATCAGAAAGAACGTAAAAATCTACATTGAAGCTCAAAGACCCGAGTTATTGACGGAAGATGCAAATATAAAGCAAAGATAAATGAATGATGTAACGATTTTTTGAAGGAGAAATTGATTTCTTCAATAATCGTAAAAGTTGAAAAGTAATAATTAAGCAATTTATGATGAGCTACTCTCCTCGAAATACTCTTCGCGATTTCGTCGAAATGTCAACTTTAGCGAAAGGATTACATAACGGTAAATATCTCGATGAAAGTTCATATCGTCTCTTCATTGATCCAAGTGCGCGCAATTTTCCGATGCAATTTATAGTGCGCTCCGCACTCCTCGGACACTGGCCTCGTAGTCTCGTTTAAAAATCAATTTTGCAGCACCATCTGCATCAAGAAACGAGAGAGAGAGAGAGAGGGGCTCGCACACCTTCCTTTTCCGACATTATTAAAGAAATACTTCGCTCCGCTATTCTTTTAATCGACACGCAGGATGAGTTTTTGCTCATCCTTTTTTTGCGCTTTTCCGTTTCCTTTTTTCTTCTCCTTTTTTTTTCTCTCATCGTGCGAGACGACCGGCTTATGCACGATTATATTACGGAATGGACTGCTCGCCGCGGCGCTGGCATAATTTAACACTCGATATCGTCCCAGCAACATTACATTTTCAGCTCTAAGATAAGAAAAACGAGCTTTCTCGCCGTTGACGAGCCGCAAACGATTGTTTGCTGTGTATTTAGCGGTTTAATCTCGTGGTGCCGGGGAATTCAGAGCGACACGATATTGTACGATCGTGCCCTGTGCTTGCGAAATTACTTAAAGTGATTGATTACGAAATATGAGGACGGATAAGAGATGAAGCAAATCGTGAACGATCTATTTTACTACGAGAATTTGCTTTTAAGCAGAAAAGTATTTTTTAGTGCTAAAATTTATTCTCGTACATCCTAAAATAATTGATTTACATAAAAAGTAATGTTAACAATTGAGGTGCGAGAAAATACGGACAAAGAAATAGTACTTAATTTTACATTTCTGCAATAATCACGTACGTGATTATTAAAGGAATTTAAAGATATTTTATTTTAATATATTTTATTTTAATATTGCAAGAGATTAAAGATAATAATAAGCAGCACAAAATAAAAAGAATTCTATTTAGAAACATCATTGGTAATCTATTTATCGTATAAAGAACTTTCGTCGCTAAAAATACGGAAGACAATTTGTGGCCGCTTTAAATCGATCTGATCTTAGATAAAAAGGTAACAGTCAATGGCTGTTTCGTTCATGGCCACTAAGCACAATCGCCCCGCAGTGAAAATAAATTTCAAAGTCCCACGATTTTAACTGTAAAAGGATCCCCTTTCACTGGAGGCGTTTAAGCAGAATATGATCAAGCTCTCAGCAAATCGAACGTTGCGAAAGGACGATCCTTTCACTGCCGCATTTCTCACGATGCGTGGAGAAGCTGCACCGATTATACATTACACAGTACATTATTTACACTTCGCAACATTTCCGCCAGGAAACCTGTCTGGTGCGCTTTCGTATATCTGACACCTGTGGATATCGATAGCGATAGAGGAAGATTACTATCGATGAGACGATATCTTCTGTAATTTCAGTTTATAACATGAAGCTTTAATAAAACAGGATGCGCACTGCGCAACATACCTAAAGCACAACGTCGCGTTCAATTCTACGTTCCCATCAATACCTATTCGCGTCACCAAATTTGATTTCACTTTTCGACGAGTGCCAGGAAAGACCGTCTAACACTGCGAAACGTTCATAAAGCGTGTTTCTCCGTTGATACGTTGCTTTTAGCAGATTACGCGGCGACGATGGATAAGAGTGACTACGCTTTTAGGACTCGACACTGATTTCTCACTAGTCCGTGATGCATCACCCCGTAGATTAAATCAAGTCGTAGCGAGATTCTCCTCATTTAGGGCATAAATAGGGCATCATTTAACTAAACTGTAGTTTTATGTATACACATGTACAAGCAGAGAAAGAAAATAAGTGATAAAGAGAAAAAGAGAGCGAGAGAGAGAGAGAGAGAGAGAGAGAAGCAAAATATTTTTTAATTAAAATAAATGCCATACAGTTATAAAATTCATTATTTATTATAAATATTTTTGTTGCATTTTAAAAATAATAGTATTATATGTAATGACGTTGTGCGCGTATCTAGCATAATTTATCGAGTTTAGCAGTGTAAGCAGGACTTATACTACTTTCAATTTTATGCATAATAAATATTGTGATTCAATTTAAATATTTATCTATTTAAATAAGATTATTTATGTTTCTCTTATCATTTTGCTAAAATATAATAAAATTTATAATATTTTTGATATAAGTTTAAATTACAATTTGGAAAAACTAATATAACAATAATATAATAACTATAAAACACTAATATAACAAACTGAATATAAAAGCATAAACTCCGATTTTTTATTTAATAAGCAATATTTCACAGGATTAGATAAACGGGAAAAGATAAAGAAAAGTGAATTAAGATTCGCTCTTTTTTGCTGATAAACTTTATTAATGATAAGTTATAAGCGAAATCTTCATTAATATTTCAGTAAATATATATTCAAAACTATATGATTCATTTAAGTATATAAACATGTATCAACAAAAAATAAAGTGTAAAAAATATTTAAAATTGTAATTTGTATTGTACTTATGAGACTATATTAGTGATTAGAATATTGATTGCAATATTTCTTGTCAAGATGTATTGACATTTACTTGATGCGTAATAAGTGCTGGTCAATTCACACTTTGTTTCTTTTACGTGCGTAGTATTATATAGCTTCTCTGTAGAAGGGAAACGTATGGCATCCGTGAAAGGTGGACACTCAATTGAGTCCACTCTCCAGATAAGGTTACTTAACGAGTTAAAAGTTACTCAATCGACATTTCTAATCGAGCCTCTCGACTAATGTGGTCTCTCCATATACCCTCGGCTACCGAGATTATTACGTTAAGTTTATTGCGGTTATCCGCAAGTTACTATTATTATACACAAGTGGAATGTTTCATTGAAGTGCGCAAACTTAACCTAACGTACAACCTAAATAATGAGATAAACATGAAAATGAAATCAACAGTGAATGTTCTCATTCAAATGATTTGATATCTATTTGAATTGATATGTATTTGAAATTATAAATGAAAATTACGATTATTTTTTTTTTATATATATGTTATTAATTAATCGTCTAACACTCAAATTTTTTGAATAATGTCAATTATCTAAAATTCTAGAAGAATTACAAATAAGCAAGTATTTTGTATCTGGTATTTAGATACAACGGTATTTTATTAATTACATATTCTATCTGCATATAATCTTAATTGTATTGTTTGTGTAAAGGAACGCGAAATTATATGATGTCTTTTTGAGGAGATTAATGGAAAATGCTCATAACGATCGTATAAACACTGACGGTATAAAGTTAATTGCTGCACGCGATATCAAGCTGGAGTTCCCGTTTGATTGGTCCACTTTTTAAGATCTCGATGCAGTGCAGAGATTCTCGTCGAGAAGCATCCAGGGCAACGGAATACATTCCATTCTGCTATTATTTTCCTTTTTACTGACTTCTGCCGTTACATTGCAGATTAAATAGCACGGAAACGAAATTGCTCTGCTCACAAGGAAAACGTATAAGAAGCTATTAACACCGCTACTTTGCACAATAATTATAAAACGCAATTTGTAATTTTGGTAGCTTTCTACAACATTTCAGTCATATTCCAAATAGTTTCAATGATTTCTGGATCAGCTTTAAAAAAATTTATTATAAGTGGTTTCTTTCTGTTCTTTCCAATATTAAAAATCGCAAACGAAGTAAATCAACTGTCTCTCCTCTATACTTTTACCCTGTCATCGGTATAATAGAGTGTCGCTGAAAGCCGCGAAAAGAAGACGCAGTTTTATGGTGTGCTGTATTGCTGCGATGTGCTTGAATGAAATTTTCATGCAGCATAAAGAGCGCAAGAGGAGCCCTCTATTATGTGAAGGCTCTTCTTTTTATCTGCTTCGTCGTGTTTTTCTCACGAGCTACCAAATGCGTATACCTCGAGCTTATATGAGGAGGGAGGTGCATTATTCCTGGATTCTCAATGCGGCACACGCGGATCGGGATCCTCTGTATTTTGATATTTTCATCTTGTCGCGAACAGTCATAGATTTTCCTCGCGCGCACAAGTGTTTTGCGCGCGTATATTTGCAAAGCGATATAAGCGAATGTACGACTACTTATACGCGGCGCGCGAATAATGCCGAGGATAAAGTTGGAATTGGAGGCCAGCTGTAATAGCGAGACCATCGCCAAGACAAGTAAGCGTAATAAAAACGTTTAGTAATTCTATGTACCGCAATAAGGCACTAACGGTATATTACCGATTTGACAGTGTGAGTTCAGAGGTTAAAGTATCAAGCGATTAAAATTAGATGCTCCACTTCTACTATAATATTCCACGTACTTGAAAGTAAAATTTGTCAGATACGAATTTATTTTACATACTATATCATTTATCTCTATTTTACATACTATTACATATTATTTATCTATTAAATATAGATTGTAGTCAATGTTACTTTTCTAATACAGACCGGAAATGTAGAAACTATTGTCATAAATTTTTCGTTTAATGTAAATAAGACAAAAAATTAATTAATATTTTTATTAGTTTTCTATATATTATCTTAAGACAAATTCTATTATTATTTGCTAATTACGCTGGTCGACAAAATATTTTAAATCTATTTGTCAAATGTATAAAGAGGGTAAGGTTTTTATAGCATGCATTTTAAAAAATTCGACTTTTATTTCTTTTGTTTAAACATAAATAAATAATTTATAAAGAAAAATAGCTATTGAATTTGACATTTATGTGATTTTCTATTATAAAAGATTTCAAACAAAAAATCTTAATTAAAAAATCTTGATTAAAAAATTTTTTTAAATTTTAATTAAGAAAAGACTTCATACAACGAGCTGCTGTCAGCAAAATAAGCTTTTAAAAAGAAATATCAATATGTCAGTTATAAAAAATTGAAGCCCATAGAATAAGTTTTAATTTTATTTTCAGCATCAGCATTAAAAAATTTATTAAAATCAATCAAAATTATCTATTCAATAAAATTGTTGACCAGTCAATATTCATCTTTATCCATTTAAAATTGCGATTATAAAATGTCTCATGAAAAAATATAAAACGTCTTATATCGTACTAAATATGTTACATAACCTTTTTAAAAAGAATCCGAAAAATTACATTGTATCATTATGACAATGCCGCCCTGTTTATTCGCACGGTTTATATATTAAAAACAGACGACATCGGTATGGCACGGAGTGGCGCAACGTGACGAAGAGAACATACGGCGTAACATACATTTGCGCCATCACCGTCGACAAATCAGTTGAAAAATTGTCACGAAAGTCACGGTGAATATATATATACGCGTGCACACATATGCATGCATATGCAGGCAATATCTCGCGCATGTTTTCCATATAAAAGTATTTCTCAATCTCGAAGAGCACGATGGCATTTGCGAATCGAAAATCCAATACGTTCCTATTTGAACGTCTCACAGCAACAATTCTTCCTATTTGCATGAAATTTTTCTTATGCATTAGAGAATAATTGCTACAGTTTACACATATATATATATAGTTCAATTTTTTAGTATAATTTTGTATAATTATTTCTATATCTCGTAACTCACTTTTCTTTTATTAATGTTAAATTCCAAACAGACTCCTTTCTCTTGGTGACAGAGATATAAGGTTATTATTGTAAAATTCTTGACATTTTATACTGAGTTAATCCGTGTGGGTGTATTCTCATGAATATATGTGTAATAATAATAATTTGAATTCAATTTTTGAATTCAATTAAATTTTCTCCCAAAATGAGTATTATATCGAATGTATAAGAAATATTACTGCAAATTTATTACGATTGATTCTTTCTTATGTAATTTTGAAGTACTGTTTCTTCTTCTTATTCGCTCTCTCGTAAAATGTATTTTTACCATTTACGTGTTGCTATGTTGAATAGAACTAATTTCAATTAGAATTTTAAATTGTATGAATACAAATTGCTTCACGTTTTCGGAAGCGCACTAAATTAGACCAGTAAATCTTGTCGCCCAACTAATATATTCTTATTCGTCCTCGGAAGACGAAATACTGACTTGATGGCTGGATTTATGAACAGACACCCGTTAAGTAAGATCGACAGGTTTGATTTTAAATTTATTACAGAAGAATCGACATCAACGGCGACGATTTTCATCAAAATTGTGAAAGGAATAGTCCAAAAAAAATTCCGTTATCTTAAAACCAGGAACTGATTTATTCTATGGTTGCGCATGCTTGCTCTTCTGTCAGATGAGGTTAAACGCAAGTGAAAGGATGTTACAGACCACTCAGGGCCGCACTGTCCTCCTTCTGAGTTGATTATTGAATTCATTTAAGCCACCACTTTCGCAACGATGCAACTTTTATCTGTTTTCCAGCAACATGACTTTGTGATGGTGATTTAAAGTCTGTTTCCTGTGGCTGAACTAGTATACACTTTTGAAACTAAAAGTGAGATATTTTTGATATTTGAGGAAAGTGAGAAATGAAAGTTCTAGTGCAGTCAAGTGCAGAAATAAAAATCAGACTTCTTAAATTTTTTTTATATTACAATCAATATATGATCGTTGTATTGCATTTAATATTATAATAATTTAATTTTGATTATTATGTGATATCAGTAATTCTTATTAATAATTTGTCCGAAAGTAATTTATTGAAGAAAGTATTTTTTTAGAATATAAATATAAGTATAGTATAATATAATAGAAAGCGCCTAGGATCAAAGTTAGTAGATGTTTTGAATAATATATAATATTCTTGGTTCATGAATTTAATTTATCTCAAATGTGACTGTGTGTCAAAACATTCGGACATTTAAACAATCTATAAAATACTAATTTTTTTTTA
>NW_017259520.1:948046-957148 GCF_001594045.1 Atta colombica | reverse complement strand
TATATATATATATATATATTATATATAGAACGCATGTATATTTTTTATTAAAACTAAAAATCGTAGCTGTATATTATAATTCATATTAATGAAAAAAACTACTATGCATATGCACATACAGATAACACAGTAGATAACAATTCGCGCAATATTCACACACTTTTCTGCCTTTGAATAACGTTGCGATAGATATATAGAATACCTGTAGAATTGCAAATTGTGCGATTGCGGGAAAAAATGTACATGGAAATATGCATTCAAAAATTGCGGTTCGTCTAAGGTGTAACCAGCTGAATTTAGTCGACGCTCGGAAAATGTTTCGTTGCCCCTCGGAAGCTCCATTCATGTTCGATTTTGCATGCGGACTTATACAGAATATAAATTACGATGACTACCTCGACTGTGCGAGGTACATAAATCAGTCTCGACGTAAACAGTCGTCGACTCATTTAGAATTTCGCTAACGAATCTCACTGCAGCTGGAGGAATCGTGCGATTACCAATGCTGCTAAATAACTATTGTACGAAATTTAATATTAAAAATAAGGACTTTCCCCTAAAGAAGAAACGCAATAAAATTTTCCCTGAGATAAATTAATATTATAACTTCGCCGAAGAATATGTAATCGAGGAGAATTGCGCGACTTTCTCAATGTTCTGAAATATTTAATTAAAACTTTATTAAATTTCAAAAGTGGCACGCAAAGGTTGATACATTTTCTTGTTTTAGTCATTTTAATGCTTCTGATATCTTTGATACGTTTCCTTAATACTAACAGAGAAATGTAAACGAATAAGCGGGTTATACGCAATGTGCCACAGCACGTGACACAATTTACGAGAATTCACGAGAGTGTCATTTCACATGCTTCCGTAGAAAGTAACATTTTATCAAAGTAACATTTTATCATGCCCGCAATGTAGCTTTATATAATAGAAATAGAGGTATACCACAAGTTATTTCTCCCAGACGTGTGGAGTACTCTTGAAGAAAGTTAAATTCTTGCATATCTGAAGACGGATAACGACGATGAAAGTTCAAGGTAATCTAGATTCATGTTGTGATAGCAAGATTTTGCATATCGTACGCGTAATGCTGTATCATTAAATCCCGCATAATCTTAAATAATTATTAAACAATTTTTCTTAATCCCAACTTAATTACAGAAAATAAAATAGTAAAACAAGAAAGATACATTTGCTTTCTCTACGATTCTTCTTTTTAAATTATTTATTATATGAGATTTTATTTGATTTCCAGATTTCCTAAAACGTGTATAGAAATAATCCAATTATGTGCATATCTTATAGACAAAAGTAACAAAAAGTCCATTGTGTTGAGCACTGTTTCGAACTAACTCGCATTCACTTCTTGGTTTTCGACAACTGAAAACGCTAATAGCATAACGAACTACTGCAAGTACTAAACTATTCGTCGAGGCGCGAGACTTGTCACCCTAGCAAACGCTCCAAACTATCCGAACAATGTTTCGAAACCGATTCAGCTTCAACCTACTATGAGAGTGATACGCCGTGCGTTTCGTGGTTGTCCAAATATATCGTACACATTGGAATGAGAAACGGTAAATACGGGATTGATCATCAGCTATCGACAAACTGGGCGCTGAAGTACGCATAATTATTATTTGCCGGCGTGGTCATTTAATGTTATTAAATCATCACCGATTAATTGTACTATAATAAATTTTAAACTTATAATATACATCCATTTGTTGACAGTAATTACTAGCTGTATTTAAATTAATAAAAAGGGTTTTTATTAACTCGCCATTTATATTATTACTTTCCATTAATTTATTATGAAGATAATTTGCAATAATATTGCAATAAAATAGAATAACATTTTGGCTTACATACATGTTTATCACATATCTTATCTCGAATTTTATCCTCTCATGTTTAACTGGAATCCGAGAAAATTAAGGACAATCCGCGTCATGTTGAAACTATGCAAGACTCGTCTTTTATTACGCTTGTAAGAGCACTTCAAGCTATTCCAACAATGCAATGTAGTCATATTCGTATGGTGTCATATGGCAATGTTTCATTCAAAACTTAATTGTACATTTATAGTTGTACTACTTTTTGTATATCGCATTTTGTATATGCGATGCCCGCTCGTTCATCATTTGGTCTAAACACAACTACCGTTTTATTATTACGTATGAAAAATATGTCGTATCTGCATAAAAGATGATCTTACTAGATTTTATTTATTATCTCATATTGTTATTCGATATTATTTCGCGGTTAGCATATATAGTGAATGCTTATCCTTCTTTATGTCGTTAAAGATCTACCATCACAATAACTTTAAGTAGTATTAGGAATTAAATGATATTTCAATGTTGATACCCAATCATTACGATCTATAATGATTGTTGTAAGTCGTTAAAGGAGATGATGATCGATATGACGATATTGTCGTTGATGATATAGCAAGTTTAGAGACAACCATCTCGCTTTCTCTCACGTGTGTCGGATCCCCACCAACTTTGGCTTCTGTCAATTAGGTGGAATGCAATTAACAAAGTTACCATCTCATCTCTCTCGCTCATCCTTCTACCCCAATACGTACTCAACCACGCAACGTAACTAATTGCAATTAACTCATTCGCCTTTTCACCGCATTCGTCTGGTCATCGCGGTGATTAGACGCAATACATAAGGTTATATGTATGCGTCATAAGTGAGCTAATCGATATTTGTATGTATCTTGCGATGCCAAGATCCGTCCTACACATCATTTGTTCGAGAGTAATTAGCATCGTCTTTCCAGATTTGCATATGCAATGGAATTCGAAATAACATTGATATGTGACGTTGTTATAAGAATATGAAGGTTTTTTTTATTGGCTCTATCCCCATTCATTATGCATTCATTACGTTCTGGAACAAAGGGATACTTTGAATGAATAGATCATGAATGAAAGCATCGATGAATATTCGTTATTGAGGAGGTGTGGACAATGGCCGAACGAGGCCATTGTAGGCGGAGAAAAATCGCGGCCGCCGCCACGTTATTAATGCCAGGAAAAGCTGCTCGCGGATTAGTCCAACTTCATAAATTGCGGCCCACGGTACAAACTGGCAGGGTTACAATGTCAATTGTTCCGGGTCATATTTTTCGCGAACAAAACACACCACGTTTTCCACCAACGAAAAATAAAAACTCGAACTCACGAAAGCTGATGTACGCGCTTTAGTTAGTTACCAGCACTTTAAAGTCAGCGGGAAGTAGACTTTATCCCGCAATTCATTTCTTGCACCTTTGACAAAAGATACCTCGGCGATGTAATCAGAACAGTGTCACATTACCGGATTCTTGTACTACGCTCTTCTTACTCCTCACTAAGACTCTTCCGTCTTAACAACCACCTCTTAAAATTTGATACTTGCTTGCGTAAACCCGCTTTTGTATTTAGTTACTTTCCTCAGTCGGTGTCTCGAATAATATTAAACATGTAAAGATTTCATACAAAATTTTTAATAATTGCTGAATGAGAAAAATGAATTGTTTATTCAGCCTATTATATAAAGATATTTTTTGATGTTTTTTAATGTTAAAATCTTTTTAAGTTTAATTAATAAGTTTTTACCCATTGAAAAATTAGATTATTAGACAATATAATATGTATCATTAACAAAGTAAATGTCATTAAAATATTATAACTCTCTAAATCTGAATCAGTGAATAATTTATTGATCACTCAGTGGTATACTTGGCACTGGGTAATGAATGAATTTCAACTAAGAGAAGTTCAACAAAAGAAAGTTTGAACAGTATATAATTAAAATATATATATAATATATAAATATAATTAAAATACTGATATTTTTTGCACGTTAGTGCAATCTTTCAATATCATTATATACATTCAATTTATATACTAAAGCAAGGTAGCTAAGTTAGAGATTTCACCTTTTATATTATTGCTTACCAATGACATACATACTTAGAATTGATCTTAGTGATTATCCACTGATTCAGATTTAGAGAGATTAGAAGATATGATATAAACTCTTTTGTCAAAAGATTATTAATTTTTACATAAATATACAAGATAAATATACAAGTTAAATGAAAGTTGCTCTTTTCAGCATAATAAGTCAAAAAAACAACTCCGATGTATTTGTCTTCAAAAGTCTATCGTCTAGAGAATCGTCTAGAGAAGAACAATATTAAAGGGCAAATATCATGCATTATTAAAAGGAATTTATTAAGAGAAATTTCTATTACATCCATATCTCTCTCTATTACGATATACCTATATTACATCATATTTACGTTGAAATTTTATAATTTGAATGCAGATGAAGAATATATTTTTGATGCATTTAAATTTATTTATGTATTATGCTGACATAACGATCGATTGCCGAATCGCCGCGATGAATGATCTATCGTTAAGGGAGAACACGTTGGGAGTAAATTTTTAATTAAAAAACCCCGTTCTATCTCTCCGTCATCGTGCATATCGCGCAACCCGTGCGAGAGGGAAGAGCTGCGATCAGTGGCGGTTCTAGCATAGCGAAAACAGCGAGTCACGGATGTAATTTGATTAAAGTTGGATCCGGCAGTTATCCGAGCGTCGAATGCGACCGCTCGCAACCGCGCCTGGGATCCGCCGGGCGTTCAATTAACAGAATTCCTGCCGAGCTCCACGGGCTGACACGTTCCCTGCGTCCCTATCCTTCCCCCTCGCCCCCCCCCCCGCCCCTCTCATCTCGTCGATGACATTCCCAAATCCGGAAAATTCCTCGAAAACGCCACCGATGCGGATTAACATTATGGCGATCAGAATAATAAAACTATTGTTTCCAACTCTTTTATGTCAAATACCAGATTAATTCTATATCGTGCCTAACATTTTATTTTGTAAAATGAAAAAAAGGGTTTAGAGCAACAGCTAGATGTTAGTTACTATATTTTAAAACTTGCAAAACAAACGTTTCAATCTTACATTAGATTACTTTCACAATGCTTGATTAAAAGTAAAAAAGATAACTTTTAATCGAACATTGAAAATGACCTAATGTAAGGTCGTTTGTTTTGTAAGTTAATATTTTAAAGTATAGCAACTAACATCTATTTATTAGAGCTGTTGCTCTAAACTCTTTCTTTCTCTCTTTCTCTCTTTTATTAAATTTAATTAATTAAGCGTGAATATTTAAATTTATTTTATTTTGTTTTATTTTCTACATAAAATATCTTTAAATATATCCTTAATTTGTACTTGTTGTATATATTTGAATATAATTAGATAGATGAGATGATGCAGGAATTTTAGTTAAAGGCACTTACAACAACCGTAGATGATAATACGGAACGAAATTGTCATAGGGCGGGGATACAACTACTGTAATCGGATAATTAGATACAACAAAATGCTAAATTTATTTTGGACTACATGTGTAGCAAGGATGGTTAAATTACATCCGATTCGTTGAGTCGCCACACGTTGCGCGAGAATCTCGTCATTTAATATTTGTCGTAAAATTAACCACCACGCTTAACCGCGATGCAATATTTAGCTTACAATTTTGTAATCTATTTCGCGAAGTTCGAGTATCGTTTTGAAATATCAAACGACACGGAAATGCAATTCCATTTTATACTATTATTATTTGAGAAATACGAATGCAAAACGTTTTCAAACTGTGGGAAGAAAAAATATTCTTTATTTTTATTCCTTTTTGAAGAACATGACATTTATTTTTGCAATGCCTACATTTTCATTTATCCTGCACAAAATTTATGCAGTAAAATTTTTCTTCTGATTGCAACATCAGCATAATGTAAGAGACTGAATCTAAATGTCTCTAAGCATGCATTCTATTTATGCAAATTGAAGTAATCAATTATTATACTTTGAATTTTTATACCGAACGCTTACAACATATGCATGATTGTTGCAGGATAAAAAGTATGCAATTTATGTAAGTTTCATTTAGTGATACAACCTTTCGAGCACATTTCATTTAGTAACACGAACCTTTTTCAACAAGTAAGCTTAATTGAAAGGAATTCATGTTTGAAATTTATTCCATTAAAGATTAACTTATGCAATGAAGGATGATATCTTTTTATATATCCGGACTTTTATTTTATCTCACTAATTAACTTTTATAATTCTATAATCTAAACTACAATAATTTTCAAGTGTAAGATTATTTTAAACGTTTATATTATACGTTTGTATCGTTTATATTTTTTATATATTTGCTCCTCTCCAAAGTTCCTTCCTTTTCAAAAATAATCCGCTTTGCTCCACTAATCTGACAGCAAAATAAATCGATAGCGAGGGAATTTGCTCTAAATCCAGATGCGTTTTCTATGTCTACTGTGCCTCCCACTCTTTTGGAAATTCGCGTTATAGATTTCGTGGCAAGAGCGAAGTGCATTAATATTAATAGCAAAATATTTTCACAGCAAGTCTGGGGCATTTTTGATAAATGTACGTACCTAGAAAACTGGTCTCACTTTATCTTTTGCTTTGGACATTGATGGATTGTCGTGGTTCACCGTTGCATCTCCGAAATGTTCGTCAGGTACATTGCAATCGTATGTCATCGATACGTGTTTGTTTTGAGCGAAAACTTGAATTGGTATAAAAATTTAAATTTGATGACAAATCAGCTAAATTAGATGATATCAATGATACATCCGAAAATAAAACATGAAAAGAAACGTGTAATGCTAAAATTTATTTAATACATCTTTAATATTAATTTAATATTAAAAATTAAATATAAAATTTATACTTGAGTTTATTTACATAATTACATATATAGTTAGAAATATATTTTTATTTTATATAACTATATTACAAAATTTTTTTAGTAAAAATAAACAGAACAAATATCTGCATTACTTACTTTTTGAAATAAAAGATAATCTTGACGAAATTCATTCAAGCTTACATATACAAAAGACTTTCTTAATTTTTGTAAAATTTTAAAAAATAGCACATCAATTTTGTTTTTGAGGAATTAATTACTATTACATAATAACTATTACTATTACAATACATAATAAGATTAAATATAAGAATAAATATGAAAAAGATAATTTTCATTTATATTAAAATTGTAATATTCTTAAACAACGTAAACAAATACCATATTGTTGCGATATATTCTTTCAGGATATTATAATGAAAAACTAAATAAAATTAAATAAAAAAACTTTGCAGTAGCAAGACACAATTTGTATTCGTTTTCTAAGGTGGACAATGAGAGAAAACCACTTCAATGATCTTCGGATAAGTGTTGGAACGAAGGCAACAACCGACAGACGGGCTTATTGTCCCGGATTTCATGAAGTTTGCACTTCGGTCAGCTTTGAAAGAGCCCGCTACGCGGGCGTTAATAAAGGCGAGTGTCGGCTAGTGTTTTAACGAAGTTACTCTTCCTGTGAAACATTCCCGCGGGCCACCCTCGCACGCTGTGGCTTTTGCATCGTCGTCCTTCGTCTCTTACCCGCCCAGCCTTTATCCCGTTAACATAGCCCGCTCTTTTTGCCTTTCGTCCTCTTTCGTGCATTTCGTTGGCGTGCACTGCCCGAGACACACAATGGTCGTATTCACGCCGCTTCGTTGCGCCGTTAAACCACTATCGCTGACTACGGTCCGGGCAAAAAGACACGTCGGCGCATTACTTTTAGCAATCGCCGAAATTACTCACCGTAAAAGTATGGATGATAAGAACTTAATTAATTGATTGTACTTAGTCAGCATGTGACTTTAACTTAAAAAATTGGACAACTTGCTTTTAAATAATGTGCCATTGTATAATCAACTTTTAAAATATTCTAGTTTTTAAAACAATACTTTATATTTATTTGAGAATATAACAACATTTATATTCTCTAATATATTTGTGAAATAGGAATGATACACATACTTATTACAGTTTTAAAACTGTGATAAGTAATAATACCCGACTGTCAAGGATTAATAATCCCGGACTCGTAATAATTTATCATCTTAGTTCGACGTTGTCGGAGTCACAGAATATATTTTCCGATGATCATTAATATTCCGTTCTGGTTATTGTATTTGTAGACAGCAAATACGATTTAGTGAGTCGTTTGTAGAAACTTTTGTTGTCTTCAATATTATAATTAATCTTATTGAAATATAAATATCACAGAGCTAAACACAAGTACAAATTTGATGATTGATACGTATATACAGAGAATGAAAATTACTTGTTTGTAAATATAATTCAACCTTCGCAAAATTGAAAATTACTTATTTGTAAATATAATTCAACCTTCGCAAAATCTAATTATACAGCATGTTCAGAGCGCTATATGGAGATAATGTGGTTTTAGTAGTATATTTCATCGTCTGACAACAGTCGGTTTTGACGAATGGTTGCATCTCGCACTATTCGCGGTCACGATCATCTCTGACAAATTGTAACGTCTTTCACCGCTTGCGGTCGTGGTCAGTTTTGACAGGCAGTAACGTCTCGGGTCGACCTGTGGTTACCGGCCAATTTTTACATCTGTCCACTCTCTCTCACTGTAGTCTGCGGTAGCAGTCGGTTTTAGTAGTCCACTCTCTCTCACTCTGTGCGGTCGCAGTTTGTTTTAATAGTTTTTCGTTACTCGTCAGTTTAACTTTGACAAATAATCGTGTTAACAATAAATGGTCCAGTGCTCATAATTACAATGTGAGTTAGTTTTTCTGTAATTAGAATGCTTTGTATCGATTGAACGATTTTTATATATATATTTTTTTAATATTTTTTCTGTAATAGCCAAATTAAATATTAGGTGTACAACTTTGCTTCCGCCGTTTTCCTATAGATGGTTTTAGCGATAAGTGGTGGTCGAAATAAATAAATCATAGATGTCATACAATAAACTTGGGCATCTGTCAACATAACCCCATAGAAACATTAGTCGATTTGTGTCTGCATCATAAAGTTATTCTCGATTGAAAATGTCAGTTTACGAGTCAAATTCTCGTCATTTGCGGGAGGTTTTAATTTTTTCCATATGAAGAAATCTGCGGCTGAGGCTCATCGAATGCTCTCAAATACTTATGGTGAGGCCGCTATTAGTGAAAG
>NW_017259520.1:944528-947946 GCF_001594045.1 Atta colombica | reverse complement strand
GGCCGCAATACAACGAGAAACACGATAAAGTGATTTTGCAGCATGACAATGCTCGACCCCATGTTGCGAAAGTGGTCAAGACATACTTGGAAACGTTGAAATGGGAATGGGACCTACCCCACCCGCCGTATTCTCCAGACGTTGCTCCCTCTGACTATCACTTGTTTCGATCAATGGCACACGGTCTGGCTGACCAGCACTTCCGGTCTTATGAAGAAGTAAAAAATTGGATCGATTCGTGGATAGCCTCAAAAGATGACCAGTTTTTTCGACGCGGGATTCGTACGCTATCCGAAAGATGGGAGAAAGTAATGGCCAGCGATGGACAATACTTTGAATCATCATAAATGTATAACCAGTTTTTTACAATAAAGCCTCGAATTTCGGAAAAAAAACGGCGGAAGCAAAGTTGTACACCTAATATATTTGAAGAAAATCGAATAACTATATATTTTAAAAAATTATATTTTTTTTAGATTCTTCTTTTTAGATACAGTTTGAGTTAGGATTATACTCTCTAAAATTGTTAGAAAATAGCGTTAAATTAAGTAAGTTAACGAATCTTATTCTGAAGAGTGAAATCTCTTTTAACTTTTAATTGAAAATCGAGCCACTCTTTTTTGAGATTGGCTCACTTTTCATTCTTTCGAATGAGATTCCATTCTAAAATTTAAAGAGTATGACTATTGTTTGTGTGATTGACATTATGTTAATATATTAATGTTCATTGTTGTATGCCTGCATGTATTTGAATTTTCGATTTAGTATTTGAGAATCGCTCCCAGCGTACCGATTATGTTCATTATCAGTTGTTGATGGATAATGCTCGTATTCGATAATTCTCAATTTTGGGAGATTACCTCATTGACAGTCATCGCTATCAGTTTTGGAGATAGGAAAACGTGTCATCAATGTCATATGTAACCATATCCCTCTCTCTTAATGAACATGATCATCAATTTGGAATTACATATTATTCCAATATCAGTCGTCATTCGAACGTATCCTTTCCATTTTGATACGATATTAGTGAGTTTCTGTGTTTCGTAAATCTTCATTTCTCTCGCGAATATTTTTTACGTATGAATCATTCTATAAACTCAATTTTTTGTTTGAAAAATTTTTCCAATCGAGCTCCGTTCTTGTAATACTATCAAAAGCATCACGGACGCACTTAACAAGGACTGGGCAAAATGGCAAAACTAATTAGGTTGCAATCGCTTCGATCAATGCTCAATGAAGCAACTTACCGTTATGACCTATATAAAATAAGTATGTTCTGTGAGATTTTTCGCTTATTAATTAGTACAGATTTTGGTGTATGCATTATATTGAAATATGCTCGTTAAATTTTGAATTGTAAATTAATAAGATTACACTAATTATCATCCTAAAATTAGTTTCTAACGCACAAAGGTAAAAATTATTTTACAAAGAAAATCAGTTCAATATTGAGGAAAATTGCAAAAACTTAAATATTTAGAAAGAAAAATTATATCTATAGAATTAGTATAGAATCTTATTATAAAATCTTATATAAAATCTAATATATATATATATAGAAAAACATTTTATTTGTCAGATATTATTTAATCTAATATTATTACATCCTACATTTTTATTCGACATATTGCTTTTTTTCGCTATTTCCGAAAAATTTCACGATGTTAAAGCTAAATCGGCAAGCGATTTTACCTTCGTCGACTTTTGCTCTGCAAATCTTTAAGGTGTCGAATGCAAATTTCCGTATGGACTATGCCGTACATGTTTGCCAGAGCTACTTGACGATGTCAATAGCACATAAGCAGATAAGTCGTTTACACTGCAAACACGCGCGTCCGACGTGTACCGTACTGGTTGTTATGTAGATACGACGATGTGACAGTTTGACGAAGCAGCCAGGATCATTTTGAGTGATTGAACGCAAAGAGACACGGAATCTCTCTTATCCCGACGTATATTCGCGAGCATATTTGTATGGTAATGTGACGATGTATAGTGATTACATAAGTGGCATCGAAGCATACAACGCTCCAACAGAGTAAGAATTGACATGTGAGAGGATATTCATATATAATTATTGACAGTTGTCTGAATAAATAAACAGCTACGAGTGTTATGTAGCGCCTTGATTATGAATAATAGTGTACGATGAAATAAAAACTGTTGGATCTCTCTAGAGGATAGGAAGAGGAAAAGTTTTTGTATTCATGTGTGCGTTTCTGTATGTTATGTTCTTTGAACGTTTAACCCATCAGAATTGATGTTAAAATCTATAATACACACGAAAAGAACGATTTTGCTGAACTATTGAAGTATCTAAAAATTTAATTAGATATAAATCTGAAAATAATTTTGTTACAATATTAAAATAATTACGTGGGAATTTCAAGCATGACGAGCGATATTGCAAAAAGTTTTTACATTCGAGCAACTAGGTTCTACATAATTATTTCGATGGTTTAAAATTATTTTCAGATTTGGCTAAATTTTTAGATACTTCTAAACTATCAGCAAAACTATCTTTTTTGTGCAATTATTAACGTTGGATTTACGAGATTCATTTCATTTAAATTGACTTAAAGACAATAAATAAGGAACCAAAATGATACAATCTTAAAAAAAGAATAAATACTAAGTTTATTTTGATAACAATAATTCAAATGTCGATGTAACATAAAGAATATAATTGAGAAAATTTTATAGACCCATAGCTTTAGAGAGATATAATTAAATGGATCCAGTATAATCATTTATTTTAAAATACAGCTGAATAAACATTTTTGAAACAATTAAGCTTAAAATGTAAAATAATATCTGTTTACAATTGTCCTGATTACAATCATTATCAAAGCGGAACTCATTTAGTAGAGGGTCTCTTCGAACTGCAACAACGTGTCGCGTATGGACTAAAAATCCCGACCTTCCAGCTTTTTAAAACACGAGAGTGAAAAAAAAACAACAAAAGTGAAATGGGGAGATGGACTGCAATCGGTTTTCTAGGCCAATGTGTCCATTGAAATTTTGCGATGTCTGCGCCAAAGTCGGTCGATTGTCCCCTACATTCGCTAACTCGTCCCGACACAACCCCTCTATGTCGACCGCACGTTCGTATCCCCTCGCAAGGGAGGAACACGCGTATCCACGGTAACTTTCATCCCCATCGCCGTGTTTTCTATCCTCCTGTGTTTCGACTAGCTGCGTGCATCCCGCGGATTATTCGGATATTGCAGCTTTCGCACAGAACCATTCTGACGAATAAAAGGCACATTGTTATCACGTCCGCCACCCCAATCTCTTTCTTTTTATATAACTTTTTAGCTTTTGTTATTCGTTTGATTTCGATTTCTCGCATTGAAAAACGCAGCCTCTTTGCACGTGCCTAACAAGCTTTTTGATGTCAAAATCCATGATTGCT
>NW_017259520.1:933568-944428 GCF_001594045.1 Atta colombica | reverse complement strand
ACTAATTCTGTACATGGATATAATTTTATAATTTTTTTATATGATGAAAAATAATAAAATAATAAAATATAATGTTTCGTGAGAGGAATCGCATTTAAAAAAATCGAGTAATAAAATTTATAATTTAATCCTATTATTTAGAAAGCCAAGTAGATAAAGTAGGTTCAATCAAACTAGGTCAAACAAAATATGATATTTAAAATATATTAACGTTCACGAAAATATGGAGAAAAAATATTGTGCAGTAATATACGTATCTCTAAGATGTAATATACTTATAATATTCGTACTCGTAATAAATGAAAAAATTATTTATAATCAAATAAATGAATTATAATAAAAGAATTTATGTAAAGAAAAAGTTTCAAATTTACAAACTCACAAACAATTTATATCTTCTTGATATTCTCTAGTCAAATTTTCGAACATCACGATACATATGGAATCTGTAAGCAGAAAATAATAGATCACACTGTGCGTTGTACCGGATCGTCGTCTGGTTAAATTTTCTCAAAACTAAGCGATTCCCATTTTCACTATCGTAGTAGCTAAATGACAAAGCTGTTCGCATCCCCGATTCGATTCTACTGGCGATCGTTAGCGCACCATTTGCCGCGCCCGTTTGGAAAAAGGTGTCCATTGACCGTGAAAAATTTCGACTCGTTTACCGCCTCTATTCTACAACGATGCCCTACGGGAATCGTGCTGTTCGACGATGCGCGTCGATCTATGACACGAAGATAAATCGATCACAAGGGAAAGCACACTGGTACAACCTTCACTTTGCGATATTAAATTATATCCCGATCCATTTAGATCAAATTTAGATCTAGAATATATATTCTACGAATCTTCTACTCTACTGTTTGATAAATTTCTCTGCTTTTGCAAGTACGATATTACATCAATATTTACACTGCGCTAATATATACTACTAAATTAATACTTATTACCTGATATCAAGGCACTGGTTTTAACAAAATATATTTACATCTACACAGCTTTACAGATATTAATTAAACTTGTGATATTAATATAGACCTGCTTAAATAAGTACTTAAACAGCAACCATACCTGACACAAGAACATCGCGGCGTTCAACGAAGTGAGACATATTACAGCACTGGCACGTAATAAAATTTTCCTCGAGATCCACCGCCCATCTCGTTAATTCTCAGAACGACCTCTTCGCCTTCCGCATGATTCGTGGCTGAAATTTAAAAAGACGAACGTTCCGAAATTTTTCAAATTCTTTAAACCGAAGGACTTATGATAATCACGTTCCACCGATATTGCAAATATTTTATAAGAAAATTAATTACGCATACAAATTGAATGCCTGGAAAAAATTCTTCTCGCTTACAGTAAGAAACTGCCGCTACTTCTTGTAAATATCGATCGGACGTCTTATATGAAATAAGATTTTCTAGGTATTTCCCCCGCGGCGAAAGATTTCTGAAGTATACAAAGTCGCGTAATTCATAGATATTTATTATCTTCATTTAAAAAAATTCTCTTTTCCTTTAGTTATAAATTTAAACCATGTCTCAACAAAAAGAAGCCCACAATATGTTACAATATTTTTATAGTGTTTCCCGCACATCGGAATAAAATTCTGTGCATAAAGTTTGTCCTTAAAGGATCAATAATCTGTGTGAGTGTCTGTTTGCGGGTGAACGTGTATACCACTATATTTCTGCAATTGTAGTTTCGTGCACCGTATGGCGTTGTTTTTATAGCGCGACTACCATGCATGATTAAACTCCACCGCAAGTATGCACCTGTGTGCCTAAAATTTTATCATCGAGGCATGTATTCCTCTCTAATCATGCATAACGCTTCCTGTATTAATTATATGTTCAAACTATGCACAAAATTATGTGGTCATAGATCGCATATACGTTTAATCATTAATCGCGTATCAAAAATCGATTATTGATATTCACGCAAATTGCGATAATACGTACGGTTAGTGACATAAACATACAGCGAATCACAGATTACCTAAACTGTAGAAAAGGGCATTATGACATATCATATATATTTCGATATTAACATAAACAATCAAAAATTTCTTTCTCTACATGTATACATTACAGAAAGCAAAATATTTTAGAGAGTTTTGGTACATCTAATAACTTGCTTTCCAACTTAGTGCAATAAAAATATGATAATAAGAACGAAGGCCACGGTATTGCCCCTTTTGAAACCATCTCGAAGTGTGCAATCCTCTTTTTAGAATTCATTCGTTCATTTCTTTTTGTGTCCGCTACTTTCTACACTTTCGCAAAACTTTGCAGTTTCGCCGCAGCTGCGGAAAAAGTTAGTGGTTTACTCCCTGCTGGATAAATTTTTCGCAGGATCTTTTGCGTGAACGACAGCCGACTTACCGTAAAATTTGTGACGTGAACATATGCGTATGTAAGCGTATTACAGATCTGCGACAAGGGAATTACGTGTTCTAACAGTGCGCGTGTCATTTCCGACAATAAACGCCCTATAAAGTATACCCCTGACTCCGTGCAATGGCGGAGATTAAAGAGGTAGCTTTATATCCGCGTTACAACGAGCTCAGGGAGGGGTGCATCAACCGCAAGGAGCGAGGATGCCCCGTTTTTTCATACACTTTCAGTCTGTAAGCTGCACGCATTCCAACAATTATCCGCAAGAGTAGGATGAGAGTTGAGGGAACAAATTAACTCACGCCAAATCTCCTCAAAAATTTTTCCACGTTATTTTTCCTCGCGATTCTGATTTGTTATTAAGTACGAATGACATTAATAAAATACCCATCACATTCGAGCTTTTTACAATATATTTTAGATTATTTATATTTTATATTTATATTTATATCTTATATTATTAATATATATATATATTTATATCTTATATTTATAATATATTTATACCTTATATTATTAATAGAGTTTCCAAGTTTTAATGAACTACTTTCTTCAACATTAATATTTAAAATAATGTAATAGAGAATTTATTAGTTTTGTATTTCAATATCAGCGAAATGGAAATCTTGAATTTTATCTATATGAACACTTAAATATAATTTAAAATAAAAACAGAGTATTTTATAATTCAACAAAATTCTTACTGTTGGCAAAGATTACAAAACATTTAGAAAGGTATCTTTTCTGAAGTTTTAATTCCAAGAGAGATACTCGCTGTCGCCTCCGTTGATTGCGCTGCAGATAAACCGAATCCTTCCAGTCAAATAAAAAGTAGTAATAGATGACGTCCCTGTCTCAACTTTTCTTCAGTTTTGTCCTGTTTTAACAGTATTTTTATATTACTTTTATAAATTTTTAGCTCTTTCTGAGAATTATTATTTAAATAATTGTAAAATATACTTTATGATAAAATAATAGAATATAATTGAAAATTTTAAATATACGCCATGGAAAATGTAAATTGAAATTTTTTTGTTTTTTGAAATCGAAATATTAAAATAATATATGAACATTTTTTAATACAGTTAATTCTTTAATTTAGAAAGAAGGAAAAAGAAAGCATAAAAAAAAATCATATTAATCGTAAAACTCGTAACCAAGAAATTTTACGTCATTTTGCCTTCCACTCTGTTAGAAAAACTTCGACGTCCGTGAACGAAGTTTCTTTTGGCATGCTTACTAAGTGGAAGGTTCTCTCTTGCTCAAGTTTGCTACCCGCAAGGTACTCTAAGCTGAGTTTGACTTCACTCGAGCAGCTGGCTTTAAGATCAAACAGTGTCGTCATTTACAGACAACATGTCTTCTTATCTTAGTAAAGATGATGAAAAAAAGTTAATTTTTACAGTAAATTTTTTAAACCATTTCAAAGTCGAATTAATTGATTAATTCATTAATACATGTGTTGTTTTAAAAGGATATAATTTAATATTTAATATTTACATAGAAATAATTTACACAATATTATATCGTATATACTCACAATAAAATTCTCTTTTGACGTACGCAAACTCTTTTACATAATTTAATCAACCGAAGTCAGTACTTAAATGAAGATAACTCTCAACGTCTTACAAAGCCTTCAACAAAGCATTGTTTTACGGACCTAATCTCGTTTATTTAGACTTTGTCTTAAGTCGTAACAACGCATTTTAAGTCTCAAAGAATGCGATCGAGAAAAATGAGAACGTAAAAATAGGCGTCTCTGATGACGTTGGAAATGAATAGAATCGTGTAGACTGTTCCCTATCAGTTTGATGCTGAAATCGATAGGAACTTATTGATATTTTTTGTGGCATTTATATAATCTTAAAACTTTGTTGAAACTGGAAATGCTTACCAAACTATTTTCTGACTGAAAGTGGTTGAAGCATTAAGTGCGTTTCGTTCCGCAAAGATCTTCCTATTTTCCTTATTCATTGAAAATACATAGATGCGAAGTGTCGTGTCGGCAGCAAGCAAATGCATTATCGAGGTCTAGGAGACACGATCAAAGATCTCCCGTCTCAATGCTCCTAAAATGGGAAGACGTTTCTCACGACTGGCATCGTATTTCTTTTCGAAACGGCCGTTTTCACGGGAACTGAACTATTACGTAAGAATAGCTTGGAATCTTCTGTGGGAACGATTAAATTAACTGCGAAGAAAATGAGCAAGAATTGACGATAACGCTTGCATTATGTTATAGTAATCTAGAAACATCGAGACAGTATGTTCTCGAAATTTCGGAGCATAATGATTTTTAATACATAGCACAACGATACATTGTTTTATATCCTAAAACAATTATACCATGAAATATTTTATTATTGAGAAAGATAATTTTACATAAACAACGCAAACTATTCTTGCTATTATACACATATAATAATTATAACTCTAGAACATTATTTCTCAACTAATTTTATGAATACAATTTCCTCATATGTGAAATTGTTTTAACTGACACACATATAATAATATGCAGGTGAAAATTAACTTATAAGTACTGCGGAGTTTTCTCTGTCATGTCGATCATATTTATATTATTTTTATTATCTACAACAGCTAATTTGTAATTAACACGCAAAAGTTACACGGTTTAGCATAAATTGTATCCATGATAGAAGTCGATTATATTACATTATGTAAAAGTGACTCGCGCTTTATACGCGAGGTTGATTTCTGTTTTTTAGAGCAGAACATCGATCTTACAAATGGTGCGCTATCAAACTATGTTGCATCGAAGCAGTTTAACGACTAATAGCGGAAATGTCATTATGGACATCATGACGATGATACACATAGTAAAAGAGAAAACACTTACGTTCATTCAGTGAAAAAATCATGGAAAGATGGTACTTTTTTTGGCATCTTTCTTGCGAATGGATATGGTTTTAAAATGACCTGGAGCGCATTTAATTCTGCACAGTTCAATTACATCTAAAGCCTTATACAGTTGATCGTACTCTCTCTCTCTTTATTCTTCTTTTTCACTAATTTTCTTTCTCTTAAAGCTGTTCAAAACCAAATTAACTCGACATCGATGATTTGTAAAAATCTCCCTGTTAAGCACTTCAAAGCTACCCTCATCTGTCATTTTCAAACTACGCTCGTGAATATAGAAAGGACACAAAGATTTCCTGTTGATTGCGCTAGAGAAAGGCGGATATTATTTTTACTTTTTTTCCCATTTTTTTTATTCCCCGTGACAAGCTTTGCACTTTGATGTGGATTACTAGAGAAGGACACAACGAGATTTCAGATTTTTTAAATTAAAATCTAAGAAAGTAAAATCATAGTATCTTAAACATCGTGAGTATGCATTTATATTGACTAGAATTCATGAATGCATATTGATGTATTTAAATTTATATTTATGCTAATTAATTACATGTAAAAGTTAATAAAAATTCTCAATATTTTATATAATGATTTTTTTAATATTATAGGAATGCGCGAATTAAAATTGATTCTATATCTAGATAATCAATATAGTTAGTTACACATAAAAAATATAGTAGAATATCTCAAAAAATATATTTATATTTAAATTCATAAAAAAATTTTTATATTTAATTGAAGAACAGAACAAAAATAGAAAGAAATTATTTTACCTGTTCTTTTACCTGTAGAATACCTTTAATAATCATTTTATTATCTATTTTATAGAGTTATAATGTTAAAAAATATCCTATCGCCAAATGTGGAAAATATCTGCCTTTATAATTTTCTTGAAGTAATTATTCCACAGTAGCGCATGAGAAATCAAGAGACGAGCACTCGTGGGTTTATTAAACCCCAGAGGGTATTACGTATATATACTACTCCGTGCCTTAAGTTCGAGCAGTCTTACCCGACCATATCGTCCTCTTGTTTGTATCTCCATTTTGACTTAATTTCCATTTACCATCTTATAAATATATTATATTATTTCTGTTAATAGGGGATTTAACATATCGGTAGGCTTGAGATCGTTATCAATTATATTTATTTTTGTCTGTATTCTGTTTATAATTAATTCTACAATGTATAATTATTTTTTAAATATATATAATTATAAGCGAAATATTGATAATTTTAATATATTTATATGATGGAGCGAAAAATGAAAATCAGATATTATCGCCAAAAACGCTTTATGAAAATTCTACGCGTGCAATTTGAAAATGTATTATCCAGAATTGATAGGTAATAAAATACATAGCATACATAAACTCTTCGAGTTGTACAAACTTGATTTTACAGCAGTCACTTGACATGTTGAGCGAAACTGTTAAATCGAATATGTGCACGTGACTGTGTTAAACTTTATGCTATTTATTCAACAGTAAATGTTTCTCTTCCCCCAGCCTTTATACGATTGGGAGAAGCGTATACCTAGTATACGCTTTGGAGAAATATAAAAATTTATAAAACCTTTGACAATAATATTAATCGAAACATTACGAGTAACTTACTGAACAATACCATACTAAACGTTGGCATTATTAAAAATATCTTTTCAATAAATATTTTACATTCTGCGCTTTTAAAACTTTTCAAAGCGCGCATTGAGATTACATTTTTTTTTTAAACTTTTCTTCCACTAAATATTTTAAATTAATTTCCATTGATCGAAACTATTTCTTGTGTTTCAGGTAAGACATGTCATGGAGGAGATTCATAATTAGCCATCACGATCATCGTTGACCTTAAGTAGGTAATTAAAAGATTTCAATAGCCATGAAGCGGACAAAGGCGAATTCCATTTCCCTCATCGATTCGCAGATAAGATGCACATCCTTGAAAACTTTCGATCTGTAATTGCCATCCCTAATGTAATCAGCTATTCTACGTTCAATCGACCATTAAAGCCTATCTCGTGACGATAGATGAAGGATCTTGCCCTTTAAGTTTCGAGAAATCGTCAGTAGACGCGACGTCATCGAAATTTCATAATTCCGCATTTCATAATCTCCCTTCCCCTCCTCCCGCATCCTCCATCTACCTTTTCGCTTCCTCCATCTACCTTTTCGCTTCCTCGTTCCTTAGTCTCGCGATTCGAAGTTAATTAAGCCCGAGAATGGCAAAAAGAAGATCGTAGGATAGAAGTCTCGTCGGCAGTTGGGGCGATAATCTAAGACGAGTCCCTTGTTTCATTCTCCGAAGTCCAAACTACGCCAAGAATAATTAATAATGCCATCCTCTTCCTTCTTCTCCAAGTTCGTCTTTGACCGTACGGAATTTCATCTCTCTTCCCATCTTTTCCTCCATCCTACCACCCCAACCGGGGTCAACTTTTTCCGTTGTTCAGCGTTTTGCATGAAAAATTATTCAGATTTTTTGTTAACGTAGATAGCGCGGCACGCGACTCTAATTCCAAGTACCTACATGCATACCTAATTGATTAAGCAGCTTCCGATGAAAAATATGAAGCGAAAAAAAAAGAAAGGAAAACTAATTAGTTATTCTGATTAATCTGAAGCAAATAACATTAAAATAATGATATTAAAAAATAAAAAAAATAAAAATAAAAAATTAACGTAATTTGTAAAAGTAGTTCATTGTAAAATTAATGTACAGAAAATTAATAAAATTGTTACGAATGTGAAAAAAGATATGAAAACACAAGAATACATCGAGGCATAATAAAAATAAGTTTAGAAATAAACATGTTATTGACATTTAGAATTATTATAGAACGAAAAAGAGTAAAAGTTGAGATAGAGAAAACGCGAAAACTTTCTGAAGGGCGAATGTTGCTGCTAGCACAGAAGCAAATATTGGGACGTGATTTACGGATACAAATATTGGCGCTCGTTAGAGCCCGGGAAACGGATTGTCGAATTCGTAGGAAACGGGAGTTCCGAAGGAACGAGTGTTTTCTGTTTTCTTTTTATCCATCCCTCTTGCCTTTGCCACCTCCTCACCCCCGATTGCGTTCTGCGCGGTTTCCGACCGTAAGTCAAACTCACGTTTTATTCGTTGAACGGACTGATCTACATGTTTGCGCGGAAAAATCTTTTTACGAGATTTTTTTCTAGGGAAAAAAGTGAGATACGATAAAAGAGCGGACACAGATGGTGATTGAATTCGCATGCTGCAGCATATATAGTGTTTCCGCATACTAATATATTCACGGAAACAAGATGTATAAATATAGAAACACATGCAGCAATTACTAAGAATGAGAATGTTATTTATTTCCGTGCAAATTGAAAGTACAAGAGAGTGCAGGAATTGTGCGAACACGGGATAAATGTGAACGATACTATTGCAGTAGATATACCTATTAGAGTAATGATGATAACTCACTTCTCGCATTCTCCGATAGTTTGATATACACTTAGTGTTACGCTATAATCTGTGACTTTAGAACGCTACTTAATTGCAAGATAAATTCTATTATATGTTTTAAACATAGAGATGAAAAATTACGAATATTTAAAGGAGAAGTTAAATAAATGATGATTTATTAACGATGATTATTTATTAATTTTGTATAATTTTTTATATATATTCAAAGGATATTGATTTTAAAGTATATAAGGATACAATATAAGGATACAATAATATAAATGTAATATAAGAATATAATAATTTTTATATATTATCAATATAAACTATAATTTTAAATAAAAACCCGATTCAAGATTGCCTAGTGGCATAACTTAACTTCGAACGGGAAGGGCATAATTTCAAACGGGTTTATTTTTATTCAAAATTACAGTTTATATCAATAATATATGAAAGTCAATTATTATAGTTTAAAGACAAATAACTGGAGTATCTCTTTTGAATAACATTTCTATAATTGTTGGCTTTATTATATTTAATTTTTTCTTTAGATGTTTGTTTCTCACATTAAAGTGACAGAAAAGATAAAATAATTTATTTAAAATAATTTTTACGAACGTCTCAGAATTGTAAATAATTAAATGTCGCGAAAATTTTTATTTGGTTTGTGTAAAATTGACGTATTGCGAACGCGAAAACAAACATTATTGAATGTTTACAAAAATAAAATGTTACAAACACATCACCACATTGCATTTTGCAGAGTATTCAAATCAATTTACGATGAGATTATATTATTTCCACGCGTTTCCATATAGCGAACCTCAATGCATTTCCGGCGTATAGTGAGAACGCACGTATTTCGCTTGCAAAACCGCGCGTATCTAAATCACAGTAAGCCTTGTTTATGCAGCTGCAAATTATGTCATTACTTAACGGAGGCGCCAGTATCCGCGCAGCGGCCACCGCCGCGACGGCAATATTAATGATTAATTGAACACTTTCTGCCGGGCTACCGTTAACAACCGGAGGCCTCGTAAGTCTTATTTCAAAAACAACTTTTACTTATCTTTCCGCTACGAGCGTAATTTCTCGCGAGATTTTCCCCTGCCGGATACTACCGCCGGGAATATTTCTTAAATATCGCAGCATATTTTTTTAATATTTCGCAATTTGCAACCCTCCTCTCTCTTCTTTTGCACGAAAAAGTAATAACTGGAACATCGCATTTACTCGGTACAGAGGATTTAGATTTCATCGTTTATTCACCTAATTTTTTAATTATACACAGAGAAATGCTTAACAAGATTTAAAATAAAATGGAGTAATGTAAGTTATATGTATATGTATAAAAACGTCATAAAAATTTAATAATGATCTGTTTGTAAAATATAATACAAATCATTGTGTGCGACAATATTTTAGCTTCCTAGCCGGATACTCATTGAAATTCATAAAACATCTCTGTTCGTAAAATATTACTGATATTCGAAATTCCGCTTGATTATTTAATTAAAAAGCCCCCGCTAAATATTCAATAAATTTCCCGTATCGATAATGAATAATTGCGGATGTTGCAAAATGTACAGTTCATCGGATTTTGCGAGAAACGATTTAATTCAGTGATTAAATGAAACATTAATAATATCCATTTTTTTTAAATTGATATTTTTCTTTTTGTTAAAATAAAAATTCTGTAAGTTCCGTATTGTTGCGCGCGAGTGCATACGCTTCACAATTACGATGTCGTTTATTATATACGCTTCGCTAGACAAGGTTTCTGCAAGGCATAATGGAACTTCCTGACATTTGGACGGCGTGGCGTGCCCATCCTTTGTTCCAGACGTAAGAGAATGTCATCCCTTATTGCAACCACCCTTCGGCATCGGTCGACTCTCGGGGGTTAAAGGCCAGAGGATGGCGAGCAACGGTCTGTTCGATTGGACAACTACCTCTCGACCTCTGCCAACATGTCGGCCAACACTGGAATGTGAGAATTTATTCCAGAACATTCCGTGGGGTAGCTGGACGTTTTCTATCCTCTGAATCCACCGCGCCACCTTCATCGACGATCGGAATATTTCCTTCCTTTTGCTTCTCGACAATCTCGACATACGCGATTTTGCCTTTAAACTTCTCTTCG
>NW_017259520.1:910715-933468 GCF_001594045.1 Atta colombica | reverse complement strand
CGTAAATTGTAATGTTTTTAAGTAAAAATAATTATATATATACATTTATTACTTTCTATTAATTAAAAAAAAAATTATATAATAAAAGATTTGTCTAAAATTTTTCTAGAAATAATAAGATAATGCACAAAAAAATTTCTTAAAATAATTTTAATTTATTTATCTTATTACTTGATATTAATTTTCATAAAATGTGTGTTAATATTCAGATAATTATTTTAATAATATGTAGAAAAATAGGATTACGTACATGTACATGTGATATACACGCAATATAATTAATAAGTCAAGGCCTTTTTAAACGAGCAATTATAGTTATTCATAAAATAAAATTCGTTTATTTAAATAAGTACTATAAAATTCTTCAAACATTTCGACTTACAAAGTTTTCCTCAGTGAAATACATAACAACATTTTTATATAATCCCTTATAAAGTCAACGAACTTATAATAATATAATAATAAAAATTTACTGCTCTAAGCTAATCTTACATACTTATTTCTTCATTTAGATGTCAATGTTATGGATCGAAATAGATATCTAGTCAATCACATTTAAAATCCAAATTATAAAAGTTTATTTTACTAATCTTCGGTTGTTATCAGAAATCCAGCTCAGTCAACGATTTCATAAAAAATATACGATAGTCCGATCGAGAAATGATTCACATAAAAGGGCAAAAAAACAGCATAAATTTAATGAAGGATACTGAGTTGTTGAATCGATCTTATTTTAACATACTTGACGCTTAAGATTGTAATATTTTCGAACATACTTGTTTATCATGATTTAACAATATATATTCTCTGACCTATAATATCAGTCTATTTTAAAACGTCTAACAAGCAACAGCTGTTTTATTATATACGATGATACAGTCTTTTACTTTGATTTTAATTCAATAGACTATTTTATATAACTTAACGTAAGTTTGAACATAATTTCTTATTATTATTCAATTAATTGATACTAATTATTTAATTATAAATTGATATTTATTATTCAGAATATATTAGGATAGTTGAAGAAATTCTCGATCGGACTGTCGTATATTTTTTACGAAATCGTTGACTGAGCTGGATTCTCGATGATAACCGAGGATTAGTAAACATACTTTTATAATTTGAATTTCAAACTTTTGATTAGATATTTATTTCAATCCGTAATATCTAAATGAAGAAATAAGTATGTAAGATTAGCTTAGAGTTGTACACAATAATTTTTATTATTGTGTTATTGTGTTAAGCTGACTTTGTAAGGGGTTATATAAAAATGTTGTTATGTATTTTATTGAGGAAGACTTTGTAAATCGAAACGTTTGAACAACTTTATAGTAATGGACTTATTTAAAAACGAATTTTATTTTATGAATAACTATAATCGTTTAAAAAAGTCTTGACTTATTAATTATTTTAATAATATATTAAAATCCATGATAATTTAATTTTCACACGTAATTTAAACTGCTCTAAAATCATCGAATTCAAAACACGGAGATTATACGTGATATTCAATGCAGAGCACGTAGTCGTTAGGGCATTAGTCGTTTACGATTTTGTCTTGTACCGCAGGTTGATCCGTCGTAAATTAAACAGAGCTTTTATGCCATGAATAATTTACAACAGCGTTTAAATGACTGATTTTGAGGCATTGTCCGACGAATGAACTATAAATGTCGCTCGCTCACCCGTAAAATTTTACCGCTGCATTTGTCGTTTTGGAACATTGAGCTCGGCGCGACTATACCCTTTACCGGGGGAAAAACATCGATGTAAAGAAAAGTTAGGACGTCCCTAACACCTAACCCTACACCTTCGTTGTTTGCGGTTGGTAGACATTTGTCAGTTGATCGCGCACCCTCCATAGCCATCTCTCGTCGTTTTCGCACCGCCGCCGTCGTCACACGCCATTTTCTACACCATGACACGAAACGAGGATCAGTGGATCAGTAACAGCAAAGACCAGCTTTTTTATTTTTTTACATTTTATTGCTTCAATATATCTATTCATATGAAAATACAAGTGGAAAAATATATGGTTAAAATTCAGTCAACAGAATACGTGCTTTTAATAAATATTTTAAAACATCACAATATTTTATAAAGAAAAAAGGGTGCAATATAGATACAATTTTTTAAATATATTATATTTTTAAATATATTTTAGATTACAATATTGATAAAATTATTATAAACAATTGTGTTATAAACAATTGCACATTGAGTATTAACTCTGTTAGAGAGATTATGCATATTATTTATTTACCTCGTATATACGTTTATTTATTTTATCACGAATTGGAATGAGATTAAAAGTGACGAAGTGTCACCAACATTTTGTGTTTTAAGTTTTACTTTTCCACACTACGTGTCGACTTTACACGAAAACGTGTACGATGAAAACGAGAAATAAACCTTGATGGGCGCGCATACAGCTTGAAAGCGTCACGTTTACCGGCTTTTAAAGCATTGCTCTTTATTTCATCCCTTATTCCCTCGCGTTTCTCCTCTACGAATGTTCCATAGTAAATTGTAGCTGTCAGGCGCAGGATCTCTAAAGAAAAGGGTTACAGAACGTAATCGCGTAATTTTCATTACATACGAGTTGAATTCCGTTAAAAATATGAAGCGTATTTTACAGAAAATGACGGTATGCAAATGTTAATAAGTTTTTGTTATTCTCTTCGGCGGAATTAAATGTTATTGCAATATTGAACGTAAATCACAAGAAGAATTTGTTACATTGTTACTAATGACTATACTAAGTTGGCAATAATTAACAATTATTATAATACTACACGCATAAACAATAATTAATAATTTTTCTTTTAATTATTTTTACGTCATATCCCTTTCCTATAAAAATTTTTTAAACTATCACGATTTCTAATTTATAACTTATATTTGCTAATTTAGATCGTTTTCATGAAATATTTATCGCAAAGATACTGGGTCAGTGAAAGCTCTATGCGAGTGTTGAAAGCTCTATGCGATACAGTTAAATCGAAGCAATTGTATTTGATGCTATTACATTCGGAATGTAACGTCATAACGTTGGGACTATATCGAAACCACGAAATCGCATAATCGTGCACCGGCTGTATGTACGTAACTATGAGCAACGCAGTTTGCCTCGAAACAATTCAGACTAAGCAACATACTCGTTCCCGATAAACTGCGACTAGTACACAACTCCAGTATCTTGCACAGTTTGCAGATCACTGAGATTTGTTCATTAATCGTTTGTCACCAAGATTGTGTTATTCTATTTCAGTTTCGATTTATCTTTAAAATTTATCTTTAAATTTGAAATAACATATGTTATATATATTAGGTGTGGGAAAAAGTTCGTGGCGTTTTTCCCATTAGATGTAACGAGAAAAACGCCACGACCTTTTTCCCACACCTAATATATATATATATATATATATATAAAATTGCTTTTCTTTATGAGTGAAATCGATCTCAATATTTAATAAAAACCGTATCCTAAAAACTACCGAGTAAAATATCAAATGCTATTGATGTAATAAGTTTTGCCACTAGTTTCTGAGTTCCGGTATATTTTCAGGCAAGTTAATATCTAAAAGTAGCCCTTATGTGCCTTGTCCTATCTGCGAGACATTAAATGCCTCACGTTCCATTGAATACCGATAATCCAATGGGAGTAGAGCAAATTTGAACGGCAATGTCAGGCAGAGATCCGTTTGTTATAGGATTTAGATTGAGGCTTACCGCAAACAGAATTCGCGGGTGATTATCAAATGCGAAATGCGCCTATCAATTAACGCGTTGTGCGTCGCTGATAATCTTCCTATTTTGGCTTTGAGCGGTAATACTAATGTGCGCCGTAATTGCTTCTAATTCAACTGAATGAATCAACATGTCATCGTATTCCAAATTGTGCATGTTGTAATGATATATCTCTTGTAATGATATCTCGGGAAATTGAAATCCTACCACTATTTGATGTCAAAAGAACAATAACTCAATTTTCTTCAGTTAAGTAACATATTATTTTTAACTTCTATATGTCAAAATGTAAATCAATTCATTCCTGTGATTTATTTTAAAGTAAACAATCCCCAAACTAAATTTGAATCAAATATTTAATACATTTTTTTAATTATTGGGAGTACAAATTAGTTCGGTCCGTTTCCCTAAAGATGACTTCAGCTGTTGTGAATGGTTCATAGTGACAGCTGATTTTGATGGTTTCAGAGAGGTTTCAGAGAGTTAAACATCTGCTAATAATATTCAGTTTATATCGCTTTGAGTTTCATACAAAAACCTTGATTTTTACTGTGTTTGAAATGTCGAATTTTGTGTTAACCAAGTAGCATTTGCGGGAGGTTTGGATTTTCTGCTTTAATTGGAAGAAAAGTGCGGTTGAAGCCCATCGAATGCTTGTCGAAGTTTATGGTGTCACTGCTCCAACTGATAAATCATGTAGAGAATGGTTTCGACGTTTCAAGGATGAAGATTTCAGCGTTGAAGAGAAGTCTCGCTTTGGACAGCAAAAAAATTCGAAGACAAAGAATTAGAGGCATTACTCGAAGAAGATCAGAATCAAACGCAAGAGGAGCTTGCAGAATCATTAGTGATAACTCAACAAGTTTTTGTACGATTGAGAGTCATGGGAATGATTCAAAAACAAGGAAATTGGGTACCTTATGAATTAAAACCGAGAGACGTTGAAAGGCGATTTTTCACTTGCGAATAGCTGATTCAAAGACAACAGAGAAAAGATTTTTTTTCATCGGATTGTGACTGGAGATGAGAAGTGGATATTCTACAACAATCCCAAGAAGAAAAAATACTACGCTAAGCCCGGTCAATCGTTGCCATCGACCTCAACATCAACACCACAGCCGAACATTCATGGTTCGAAGATCATGCTCTGTATCTGGTGGAACCAAAAGGGTCTTGTTTACTATGAGTTGTTGAAACCTGGCGTTTCCATTACGGGCGATCGGCTACAATTGATTCGCTTGAGTCGTGCATTGCGAGAAAAACGGCCGGAATACGAGCAAAGACATGATAAAGTTATTCTTCTTCATGACAACGTTCGGCCTCATGTCGCTAAAGTCGTAAAAAAATATTTGGAAACGCTCAAATGGGATTTTATCACATCTGCCGTATTCTCCGGACATTGCTTCTTCTGATTACTGGTTGTTCCGAAGGATGCAGCACGATTTGGCAAGTCACCGGTTCACTTCTTTCGCAGAAATCTTTCGCGAAAATTGGCTCCAAAATTGAATCGCCTCCAAAGACGAGTCATTTTTTCGAGATGGAATTCGAAAATTGCCTGAGAGATGGGAAAAAGTAGGCAGCGATGGACAATACTTTAATTAATCTGTTCATTCATTTTGTTTTGAAATAAATGCATTTTTGAACACAAAAATACGGACCCAACTAATTTGTATTCCCAATAAATTATTTAACTCTATTGTTTAGTTAAATTAACGACATATTAAATAGAAGCAACTTGAAAATTAAAAACAATTCAAATTGGGTGTAATTCGACATTATGAATTTAACAGCATACTATGCTGCTTCAGCATTTGAAGCATTACAATACAAAATATGTGCATTGCATTAGAGATTTCATTTTAATGATATATAAACAGAAATGATGATGTCGCAAATTTCAAAGAGAATACGAAACATCACTAAGTTTCAAATATTTTATTGTTCCTTCTGGTATATGCAGAACGGAGCGTAATTACGAAAAGTTGTGGTTAATTAGGAAACTTCGATGTTTCGTGCGTTGCTGCATACATACATGCGAATATGTGCTTTATGCTAACGTGTCAACAGGAAATAAACTCATTAAACTCGACTCATTCAACAATACGTGTATGCCTTAAATTAGTGATTTAATGAGCTTAACTTTATTTTATGTTAACCCTGCAAAGTATAACTTTAATAAAATCATTAGAGATGTCAATAAAAATTAATAGGATATGACGGAGCTATTCCAGTTTCAACTTTAAAGTACTTAATACAAAAATTTATGATACCAAACAATATACGTATCTCTTTAACGTGTTTATAATTCCATTATACAATCATGTTGTTTGAGGAAACAACCTTTAAATAATCATCATGTTCTGTCCAGAAACATAAACATTACTGTGAGAAATGGATGAAAAAGCTTTATCTTATTTAAAATAAACTTGATTTTTTTTATCAAATTTAATTTCTAGAATATAGGATGCCTTTTTCGTTTCAACCTTAAAGTTGAGATAATATTAAATCTCGCAGACGTCAGTACTTTGAACGATGCCATAGGTGTGTCAGTAACTACTGAAGCTAAACTCCAGTAGTACAAGCAGAGTAATACGCCCACATCGCACGCGAGAGCCTTATCGTTGCCATTCTAATGTGCAGTGCCAAATGGTTGGCCATTAACTATCCTATGATAATGAGTTGGTTAAAATACGAGCACGTAGTATCGTGAACCGCAAGGTGCGAGAAGTAATCGAACTGTCGTCACCGAAATATATCGTTGTTCTGTATTCGTTCGCCGCGCGCTTATTCCTCTCGCTTATTCCTACTCAGCAGATTTTCTTTTCTTTACAAATTTTCTTACGATTATTCTCAATCATAATTAGGCATTTACAAACTAAAAGCTATTTTGCAGCAGACATTTCGAATGTTATTACTATTATATGTTATTATATTTTGAAATAAAAATTAGATGTTAATCTCTTAACACTAAAACCGCCGATGATAAAATTCGCTATTGAAGAGAACTATTGAAAATGTCAATTCATTAATTTCATATCTTTGTTAAAATTTTTTTGTATTGTTTGTATTATTATAAAATTATTTGAATCATATATTCACATATTTTCAATATTCAGTATTGTATATTTAATATATACAAAAAACAACAAATTTACATGATTAGCGAAACTAAAATGATTTTGTTCATCGGCAATTTTAATTTTACTGAAAAAATTACGTAATATCGTTATGAATATGAATTTTTCCAATCTTTGATTTCTTAGTACAGCTTCTATTTTTTTATCATTTTATTTGAATACTCCAACATGGGAATACTCGACATGGGTCGATAATTCGTTTTCCCATCATACATTGAATATTTCGACAGATATGAAAATCGAAAGCGTGGGAAGGGAAATTTCTTGCTTGAGAAGGCAAGAAATTGAAAATCGACGAATGTAAGAATGTCGACAACGTAGATTTACTGCTTGCGAGTTCCACTCCGTACCCAGCATTACATTTACAGTCGGGCTTCTAGCGCATGGAGCTGGGTCGAGCTTCAATTATTTTCCAACGTCACAATATGTCACGTGTCGCCTGTGTATTAAGAAAATACCAGAGCGTGCAAGCCATGAATCGAATCAGATCTTCGTTTCTTTCTTCGACTACATTTGTAGCACCAGCAAACGTGCAAGTCGCGCGTATACACGACTACTGAAGCGCACGTGTGCCCATGTACAGACGACTTTCGTTTCGCGGCACCGAATTTATCTTCTCGAGGAAATTAGAAAAGGCATCCTCCCTGTGTCGACTCCCACGACCTCCTGTCCTCCTTCTTAACTGCCATCCCCGCGCAACCCCGTAATTCCCCGCGACTTTCCAGAAAACGATATATCAGAAACGCGAGATGGGAAACGGGGCGGAAATATATCCGCCCCAGGAAAAGAAAGACAGGCTTTAATATGGTACAAGCGAGTTAATAACCTTAAATCGAGCGAAAAGAGTACGTACGGGAAAAAGCGTTCATCGCGCGCGAAAATAAGAATCCCGTTGAGATATATCGTCCTGTCGTCATTGCGAGCAGGTCGCTCGAGGATCTCGCGACTGGCGGTTTGTTTTGTGACTAGTCTGAGTGGACAATCCGAAATGGACGCTCGGAAATGGACCGCACGTGGTGCGGCGAAAATTATTTTTATAGAGTAATATTGAAGATTGTTGGAAGAAAAATGAAGTTGATAAAATACTTATCCAGATTATTGTTTCAACTACTTATAATCTAGTTAATTTAGTAAATTTTATGAATACAAAGAAATAAACCACATAAAATTTCCTCTATTTACTTACATCAATAATATTTTCAAACAATAATTTTTTCAAAATTCAAATTTTCAAAATTTTTTAAAAATATGATTGACGTAGATAAATGAAGTCAATTTTATTATAAGACTTTTATATTAAATATTCTTTGATATCTTAAATAGTTTGAAATATTAATTAATTAAGAAAAAGTTAAAAACCGCTTTACTTATAGAGAGTGATTTCACATCTTAAAATCGTTTTTCTGCGCGAACTGATATTTTTCTAAAATAATTTATTTGTATAATTACTATATATCTATAAAAGTTTTAAAATCAAAATTGTACACATAGAGAGGTTCCCTTATTAGCTTTTAGCATATATGACATTTGGAAGTATTAATAATCACAGAGGACTTAGCCTAGTCCTCAATGACCTCGCTTATGTAAAATTTACATATCAATAGTTCTAAAATTAAAGATATATAACACAATGCACATATTGTAATAAAAAGTTAATAAACATTTTAGTTGCAGAAAGCATATTAAATTTCATATTGTAGTAAGAAAAAAGCGTAAAAAGATGTAAATTCGACGCGATAAGGAAATGGAGTTTTATCGGGATCGAGAAAAATCTGCAAACTTAACGAATGTATTGTCCTCATTCGTAGCGGCACTACCGGTTCATAAATTGGATTTAAAGGAATTATAAAGAACTTTTTTTCTGACATTCTGTCTCACATAGCTTGTCGAAGGGATCAAGGGAGGGCGTAATCCCAGGCCGTGATCTACACGAAATAATATCACGTCTGGCGCACGATGGTGAAAAAGGAGGAACAGAAAAGAAGTACATTTTAATGTAACTTAGGAGTTAATAATGCGACGAAATCAATGACATAAATATAAATTTACAACTTTCGAAAATTGAGAAATATTACGGATTGCTTGATATTATTAAAAAAAACTGTTTAATCAAAATTAATAATAATAGCAAATGAATAACGAGAGAATGTTTAATAGTGTTGACAATTAAATACTCAAATTAGAGGTGCAGTGATAAAATAAACGGTACATCCAAAATATGTAACTGTCATAAACGTTTTGCTTTTGAACAGATTTAGATGCTTTGTATAATACCAATGATATATATTCTTATATGCAAATAAGATGTCACAATCGCGACACTCAAATATCCTTGACACGCACCAATGTGCACGTCAGTACTAACGACGCCTGAGAAGATATCTCTTGTCATTGCAGACGCTTGATACTACATCTGACTTTTCGTTGCTTTGCTGCACATAACTTAATTACGAAATTTTGAAGACAATGTTTCCTACTTAATTTGTGGGTTATACTAACATTTTATTTAATATAAAATAAACTTTAACATTAAAATAAAAACATTTTAAGTATTAATTTTTTCAATTAAATGTATTTCTAATTAAATGTATTTTTAATTAAATATATTTCAAGAAAGCCAATTTCATAATTAGTGAATTACGTTATTTATACATCATATAAACAATCAGATTACATATTATTTACGCAATAAATAACGTGTTCCGATATATCCAATAAAAATATTAAAAACTACTAGTTTCGATATACAATTCGTTCCTTAATAAAAGCAGAATTATTTTTAATACTTTGAATTTTCACTATTTTTGCGTCATTGCAAACGCGCGAAGCATGCAAAGGATATCCGTTCTAAGTCGTGTTTAATTTTACTGGAGAGGTGTTACAAATGTCTTCTACGGATATGCATCAAGTCTCAGAGAGTCAACTTCCTTTCGACTTCCTGTCACGCTTTGTACCTTCGTTACTAACAAAGCCTGGCTTTCAGGTCACTGACAAGGTAACTTGAGGGGTGCTACGAGGATCAAAGTGTGTTATAAATGAGAAGACTTAAGAGATCGTCAATTTGCAACGCTTCTTTGTTAGACGCAATCTATTATATTTTCATTATATATATGCAACTTCTATTTTTTAAAAAGTTTCTTATAAATAATTTTCATTATCCTTTTTATTTTTCAATTTCATGAAATTTTATTTATAAAAGAAAAAATTTATAATTTTGTGTTGGAAAAAATTTAAAAATGATCTCAATTTTTATAATAAAAACAAGACTATTTGTGAATTTACTTAAATGTAGATAATTAGAAATTAAATAAATAAATAATTAGAAATTTTTAAATATTTTTTTCTAATGTTTCCTGTGCATTAATTAATCTCTCAAAATTGTAGTGATTAAAAGATTATTATATCAGACTCTTTGCAGATATGCATTTGATAAAATATGTTTGGTAACGAATCTTGAATGACGAAATTGTACTCCATATCAGTGAATACAGGTGAATACATGTCAATGCTATCTACACTAGGCTTTTGTAATGTGCGGCTGTACATGATGTGCGTTTGCATGCAAGCGATGTCTCGACAGGCAGTCAAAAAGAGTGCAACACATTGTAAATCGTAGTGAGACCAAATTGTGAACGTTATTGTGCATTTACTGGAGATCGATCATCCGTAGAATTTATCGCCCTCTTTCATAAAATGTTAAATGTTATTGATCTCTTCGTCAATACGGTACGCGATGTTAATCACGTTAGTTAAAGCCCCTAGGTATTATATTCATTGTATCGAATTATTTAATCAATCTATACATTCGGTTTTCTTCAACAAAAATTTGATTGCATATTTTTCCATGATCTGTAATTTTCAAGATAAAATTTTGAGATTTTGTCAACGTATCGACATCTAGCCGTCAATATTTTATTTATTTACTTTGTCACTAATATATATTCGAGCAGTTTAACTATTTTTGAAAATTTGATTTTTGTGTATCAATTGTTGCTTATAACATGATAGAACAATTGGTAAAAAAATCAAAATTGTTTAATCAATGAAAATTGTTTAATCAAGGAAGTGAATAATAATGAAAATAATTAGAATGCATTACGAAGTCATTTAATGTAAAACCTTATATTTTCCGTAGCATTGTGAATTCTAAATGAATATACACTTAAATTAATAATATCGAATTATATCCAATTTGAATTACAATATTATATTTTTTTCATTTCTCTAGATTATCACTTCCTATTTGTACTATATCGATAAAAATGTATCAATTCGTAATAGTGTCACAAAACGTTCAAACATAAGAATTTTATTACAATAATTTATCATATACTAGTTTGGAAGACAAAATATTGAATTACCTCATGGATGTTTTATCGGTTAACAACTCCATCTCTTAGCATTACTTATCGCGAACATATTAAACCATCGATACTGCGACTGCACGATGATGTCGAAGTGCTTCATTAATTTACTAATTCATGAATATTTCTGCTTTAGCTAGGCAATTACCATTTTGTTCATTTTCAAGAGAGCGAACGTTGTGACGATCGAATCATATTTCATCTACTCTTTCCTACAAAACTAATTTTGCCTCATTACTTGAAAAATTGAAATACATTAAAATTAACAAAAAACATTAAGTATGCATATCTCCTTAATTGTCTTTGCAATTTCAGTTTAAGCTTAAATTAATTTTATAATACATGCGATCTTTAGTCGAATAAAATATAAATCATAAATAAATGTTCTCAAAGATTTAATCATTTTTGCAAATGATATTTAATTGCAAAAATTTTTGCAATTAAATTATTATATGTAAATATGCAAGAAGTTGTAATTGCAGTGACATATTTATTACTCTTGCAATTTAGAAAATAATTATATAATGAATATAATGAAATTTCCGATTAAATAGAAACTTAATTAATGTTCCAATATTTAAAACTATACATAATAAAACTATTTCAGATATCATATCTATACTTCATGTTATCATCAAATAAAGGAAGGAACTTGTAAATGAAATGTTCTTTGAAAATTCGGTAATAGATACGAACGACATAGCCAAGGATGCATCCCCTATAATTCTCTATCACTTCTCTGCCACTTCTCGTAGTTCTCTCGTTTTAGTTGGCTGCTTTTGAGCATCCATTCATCATAAAGTGCCACTCGGTCTGTGCGTTTAAAACTGCAGGGAAATACTAAAGTTTATTCAATACAATCCTTTAAATTAAATCAATATATTCATGATTGATATTAAATAAATTTCCTTACATTTAGTTAAACTATTTATAAACTATTTATAAATATATCTTTGAAACGATTATTTCTATAGCATGTTTGAATAAATAAATCGAACGAACTTTAAAATACGTAATTGATATTTTGTGTGATATAATTTTTTATATTTAAATATTTTTTGTAGAATGAAAATTTATTATTGATGAAACTCTATTAGTAGTAGTTAAAGAGCTTCTAATTAATTAATCTCATGCTCGAGCTGAATAAACGACGAAAATAATTTCAAGATTTCCGTATTATCGATACGAAGATGACTTTAGCGAATTTAGTCATGCATTATCTTTAATTGAGCATCCATTGACTATAGAAAGCATATTTAGCGCGTCTTGTCGTGATGGGATCGATAGAATAGAGAAGAGAACGGCCGTTAATTCTCGTTAAGCAGTAATGACGGTACCTACTCGCGAAACGGGAGAGAAGTACGAGAAATGGCAGACATTCGAAAGCAATTCGGCGGTGAGGGATTCGCGCTTCTCGGAAATGTTGAAGCTCTTCGCAACTTTCTCCTCGGCACGCTACCCTCGAACTCGCGAAAAACTAGTTGCGAAGTTCTGCTCTTTCGCACGCGCGCATCTTCAGTCGAAAGGCTTGTTGGCGCATGCAACTTCCGAATTCTTTTACGTGGATGTTTAGAATTTATCGATGACGCGATAAAGTACTGCTGTTAAGAAGTTTAACATCCCGCCGATCTCTATCTAAGGCGACCGAAATGCTTCCACCAAGCAGAATTGCACAGGTTATTTTATAGGGACAAAGTTGAAGAGATACACACACACACACACACACACACACACACACACACACACAGATATTTAATACATTCCAGTTGTATGGACGCTTTATACTCGATTGTATTCAATTAAATTTCAAATTATAAATTTGAAGTTTTATATATATATATATATATACAATACGATAAATGTATTAATTCTTGCTCAAAAGGATTTAATTCAGCAAATTTGACTCTTTATCAATCAAGTTGAAATTTGAAGACAGAGTCGATATTTTGATTATGAATTCTGATAGATGAATTTAAATCTGTAAAAATAAGTAAAATCCGACTTCTATGATAGTAAAAACTAGTTGTTCAAGCTTTTACAAGTGTGCACAAATTTTTTTAGATTTTTATACAGTCCGTTTTTATACAACACAGAACAACATAAAAATCCGTTCTGAAATTAAAAAATCCAAGTTACTAATAAAAAGTAAAATTTCACAAAGTCGATGAAGAGTTAAGTAATATTGTACCTATACGGTATTAAAAATGATTAAAATATAAATTATAGGTAATAAAAGTCTATGCGTATAAAGGTCTATGCGTCTCAATTTAATTAAAGTTAGCGCATTTTTTGTCTCATCATCTGTTCAATTTTTATTCCTATATACGTCCCTCACTTGTCTGATGATGACAAGATTTTTCTTATTTATCAATTTATTTGACCCATTCTCATCTGTGTTCTTTGAATCAGAAAAATGCTTCTGTTACTTTCCTAAACGTGACAGCTGATCTTCTCGTATCTCAATCCTATTGATAAAAACTTGAACTGATTTTCGAAGCTTCACGTCGCAACGAATTCTTTCGTCGTTCAAGACACGTCGAAGACGTAGCGACGACGATAATTCAATAAGGCACGTCTCGTAAATTTCTGTCATGAGATTCCTCTTCTTTGTAGCGTTAGTCGGCTTCGCTTCAATTTACGTTGGATCGGCACGACATATTTAAAGTTTACTGCCATAAGAAGAAAAATCGTAATTATGATTGTTTGAAATATTATCGTAATACAAAAATTTACTATGTATTGATTACACATATATACCCTAAGATATTAAAATTAATGCCAAGATTAATAATAAAAAAAGTTCGAAAACTTTGATACGCTATTTTCAGTATTACGCTCTTTGCACTTTGGCTTAACTAGAAATACTTTCATAATTGCATGATTGTGATTGCAATTTCCGCAAATTTATTAAAATTGTCGATCAAGTTATATATACCTTATCATCCGTTCGCGACCTCAATTCTACTCAATTAGCGGTTTGAACAACATGAGTGAATGCGGTGTAGGCACATACATACTCAGGCCAAGCGTCCACAACTTCGAATCTGATCGAAAGTTACGAATCTCGAGGTTTGTCTCTGTTCTTAACTACCTCGAAGGTAGTTAAGGCAGCTCACATTTCCAGTCTGCTTCCTACTCATCTGCTCGCATCCTCGCTAGATCTCATCTAACCGACTGCAAAAGTGCACCAATACGAAAAAAAAAAATAGAGATTGCTCTGTTACTCATGATTTTCTTCTCCTACATAATTAAACAATTTTTCATTATTTGAGAAAAAAATTTATTGCATTATTTAAACTTATCTGAATTAACAATGGTAGTCATCTATAATTTGTGGATGAATACAATATTATTTCCAACAAACCAGTAGTTATTAAAATTGGGATTAATTAATCTTCGAAATTATTGACTGAAACATATTATTAATTATTGTTAGAAGAGCCATATATTTGATTTGAGATAAAATATTTTCACCAGGAAAGAGGATTTTGTTTATTTATTTGTTTCTTTATTCATCAATTTTTAAAATGAAAAATTCTTTTTAATATATTACTTAAATATATATATATATATCAGTAAATAATACTGAAAATACAAATTTTAATGATAATGTTGTAAATTTTCAATTCCGCTATTAGGCAGCTCTCCAAATACACACTTTTATATCGAATCTTGCTAATTTACAGTCGGTGAACTTTTGACGTACATTTCTCTCCTTCAGAAGTACTTAGATTTATCGACGTATCTTTATTACACGTCGTGTAGCTTCCATGCAATCTCATGAAAAGCGTTTTATTCGCGAAAAATCCGCGGAACAATCTACCATGCTTATCTTACAGACGCGGGACATCGGATAACTGACGTCGCGGAATAGTCTCGGACTTCCGCATTACGGTATCTCGGCACCTCGGGATATCGCGTTCTCACATTGCTGACGATCTCACGAGGCGTCGACAAGACCGGCCGTGACGTGAGATATCTTTGCGAATGACAGAGTCCCCGCACATCAATGTAATGGCGTCGGATTTGCGAATATATGCGCCCATACGATCAATTCGATATATAGTCGGTTATATCTAGGATCTACCAACTATCTACTGGTTGCTTCCTTGTATCTCACACCATGTAGGTATAGAATATCTGAATTGGAGAAGTCGAACTTTCTGCAAAATTATAATCATTAACTATTAATATATTATACAAAGGCTTCTCCATTAACTGTCTTCAACTTTTTGAAGATAGTACTAAACAAAATATTTGACGATATGAATGTATAAGATGTTGAAGGATTACATTATAATTATTTATTATTATATAGCGCATACATATTTCTTTTATTAAAATTTTTAATAAATTCTTCAAATATTTCGTAATAATTTAAATACATTTAAATATATTTTGCAGCTTGTCTGTAACATATAAATTTTATAAGTGGAAGTCTTTACAGAAAAAACAATTTTGTAGAAATATCTAAAAATTTAGCTAGATATAGATTTAAAAATAATTTTGTTTGAGCATTAAAATAATTATGTAGTTAACACTTAAACATTGATGACAATGCTGCAAGAAGTTTTAACATTCTAGCAACCAATTTGAGTATTTCACATAATTATTTTGATTGTCCAAGCAAAATTATTTTTAGACTCGCATCTAGCTAAATTTTTACGTATAACTTTAACAAAACTGTTCTTTCCATTTTTAAACGACTGTTACTTAGGAAAGAATCTTTCCTTACTCTCTGAACACTCTATGTATGTCGGCCAGCTCCTTGCAGTTGCTGCACCGGATGCGCTGAAACGATCGGTTGCCAGTTCAGTGAGCTTATGCACGTAGGCGTGCGGCTTGCTCGTCGGCAGATACCAATATGTCTGTCCCAATTCCAAGTTTCGAGCAATCGGCGGCCCACTTGCTGAACGCGGTCATATACAAGGACGTTCGACGTCTGTCTATTGATCATGATCGCGCGAGTCGATCCTAAGGCCAAACGTGAACCACCGCTTGTGGATGTTCGTTTGAAAGCTGCAACTGAGAGATATCGTAACGTGCCGAGACTCGGACTGAAAGCCAATCAAGGCGAGTCTCAAAGGATACTCTGATACTCGGCGAATCGAGTAGATTCCGCTTGTTGATCTCGATCAAATTACGAACATACGTCTTCTTTATGACTTTGTCGTCGATCTCTTGTTAAAAGATTATTAATATTGAATCCGTCAGCTAACATATAAGTTTTATATTATTCCTTAATAGTTTTTTTTACAAGTACAATTTCTTACAAGTATAGTTTTTATTAACTGGAAAGGTTTTCTTTGATCATCGTTACGTGCTCTGAGTAAATATACACGATTTTCCTTTGTTCAGCGTATTCGTGAACTGCAGGCATTTCATTGCAGTAGAACCATTGGATGTTTAGCCAACGATGATTACTTTAATTAACTTCTGGATTCTGCAGAAGATATCGTTTACGCATGTTGAAGACTAAGAGAAGACGCGCAATAATGTTTAATGAAACGAGAGAACGCGAATCTCGTTAGCGAATGTTATATCTATTTGATTACATATGAGACACTTCTCTTCCTCACGTTATTATTATACAGTTATTATTATACAGAACTTTATGTTTTTAAAATTTACTTTACGACTCAACATTAATATTTGTTTAATAGAAATACAGAAGATAGCAAAATAACTATGTTACGAAGAATAATTATTTATGCTTGGTACTTTTCGTGAAAGTTAAAATCATTCAAACTGAATTCTGACCGATTTCAATCTTGCGAGTCAGTTGCTTGATGTTCGGAGAAATTAAGTCGGCATTTGGCCGATTGAAATTAATGCTCATGCAAACTTTCGAAAGTCATGGCGAGTACGATTCTCGCCCGTGACGTCTCTCGAAGCTCTCGCTCGTACTTTCGACGGGAATACGAGTCTTTTGGGAATTAGCGCCAGCGATTCAATTTCACCGGAATTAATCGTCTTACATCCCCTCTCCCAGGTGATCCTTGGTTAGTCCGGAAAGCGCACATACGTATCTACGTATGTGCAGGGCTTAAAGCTGACCTACGCCAACAATTGGGCACTAGACGTTTGCTCGGAACATAACGTCACTTTAAATAAGTGAATGCCTATTTAACATTGACAAATACTTCGACACACCTTGCCGCAACGCATTTAACGTTATCGGAAATTAATTAATCGGATCCAGTGCGACAGATGCGTTACATATAAACCGGCTCGGAACGCCGATTCGGGATTAGGTATACGGCATCTGTATAAATCAGATAATCTCTATCGATGAACGATATTAGCTTTCATAGAAGTCTTTTCTTGAAAAAGAATCTACTTAACATGAATGATATATAATAATATAACATAGTTCAAAGTGCTGTTAATATAATTCAGTTTTATCCGAAATATTTTTTGTCTGTCATCCTATTTTTTCAGCTCTTTAATGTCAAAAATTTTTTTTCTGATGTTTTCCACATTAACATTAAAATACAATACGGAAAAGAATAGTTTTCTGAAGTATAATAATCTAAAAATTAGCTACACCCAGAGAAAAGGTTGCTTCGATTTAAAGCAATTTTCTTTGCTATATAGTTAACGAAAAAAATTTGATTTGTGAAAAAATTCTTTGATTTAAATATTATTTTTTAAAATCAAATAAAATTTATTTAATTTAAAGAAATTATGTTCAAATCCAAGAAATCATGATTTTCTTGGAATTTAGAGAACGTCTTTTCTTGGAATTTAAATCAAATAAATTTTATTTGATTTAAAAAAATAATGATTAAATCAAAGAAATTTTTTCTTTAACCGTATAGCAAAGAAAATTTCTTTAAATTAAAGCAATCCTTTTTCTGAGTGTAAATATAAATATAAAAATAATTTTGTTGATCTATTAAAATAATATAGGACGCTCAAATTGATTGTTACAATATCTAAATTTTTTGTAGTATTGCTTATCACATTTGAATTTCTTACATAAGTATTTTGACAAAATTATTTTCAGACCTAGCTAATATTTAAATATTTGAACAAAATTGTTCTTTCTGTGAAGATGAACCATAAAGTGCGTGCTTGGTACAGTTGAAGGAGCGAATTCCCTTTAAAAATTCGTTCACGATGTGACCCAAGACATGACGCCAAGCCTTCAGTAATATCGCTGTGACTTTACGTAATATCCATGACGCATAATTTCCGTTATGAATTGATCGGAAATTGATCTTTAGGGAAATGCCGAGTCAATCGATGCGGTCCTTGTGGTAAATCCAGGGTGTCATTTCGCATCTAGACCGATCGACAATCTCGGCCAGCTCAGAATGCTAATATCTCACGAAATCACCTTGTTCCATACCATTATCACCCTAATGACAGGCATTCCAGCGCATGAGCGATCGAATTATTCAGTGACTACCGTATGGCTTTCCGTCACGCAGCTAACGTTAGCGTTTTCTTTCATTTTTTTATCATTTCGTCAAATTGTCTAATATTCGGAACCAATTCATGGAAACAAAACATTAACTTTCAATAAAAATATGAAGAATAATCGTTTTTGCTGTTTTTTTCCTTTACATTATTGAACCTGAAGCAAATCAGATAAAATGGTAACAGTATTCTAATATTTCTTTAAAACCTTGTTCTAACAAGAGAAAAATAAAAGGAATCTAGATCTAGATGAAATTTAGAAGCCTCAAATTTTATTATTTTTACATTCCTCTATCTTATAAGAATATAAAATAAATTTAACTATAACATAATATATTAGTAAAAATATAACTGTAAAAGTGTAAAATTAAAATTCTTTTTAGATGTTCAGAGCACTCTACCTTGCATATATTTAAATCTGCTACCTACTTAAAAGTTAATGTAATTTTTCCTTTTAATTGAGAACTGAAACTCCAGCACGTACTACGAGCAAATAGAATAATTCATTTCCTTTTCCAATTATAGAATCTAATTATTATATATATGTCATAAAACATTGCTGTCGGCTGAAAAAAACTTTTCTGAAAGTTGATATTTTTTATCGCAGTATTCTACATTTCTGTAACTTTTTCAACAAATTACATCATATGATAACGCGACTGTGACAAGTTAAAATTAGATCAACAGCTCTACAGCTTACGACGTATCCTGTCATTAATTACTTGTCCAGTGTTTCATGCCGAAGTTGTTTATCGCGAAGGAAAAATCGTGCTAGTGGTCATAGCGGACGATGGATACGTCCCGCAAAATTTATGAACGCTTTATGCCGTAAAACTGAGGGGATGAAATTGTAAATTGAAAAAAAAAGCGTTATGATTACTAGCACGCCAGCAGCGATACCTACTCCGATTCCCAAGCGTTGTGGGGATCATTTCTCGCGGAATGTGCAGCGACTTTGCACGCGTATGCTGTAAAAATTTCACAGAAAAAATTGTTTCCATCTTAAATTAAAAACGTGCCCCATTATCCATTCTATCACAATATTGGTTCGACCTCATTCTAGATTTCGATTAAAAACAACGGAGCAAACTTTATACTGGCAAACAGTCTATAACAAAAAGTCTTTCTATTACAAAAACTATATTCTCAAAATTAATCACGTTGCCTTATATCGATTATATTTATTAATTCTTTTTATTGTATCTTCTTTACTAGCTAATTAACGTTTTCTTTTCGATTTCACTCTCAATAAATTCAAAACAAAGCTCTTTGACTATTTAACGTAAATCTTTTTTTAAATAATTTTCGCACGTACATACGTTTTCTTAACTAAATATTTTTGCGTATAATATACGTTAATACCTTTCTCTCCCAAAATTATTGATACAAATTATTTTTGTAATTTTGATGAAAACGTAACCAAACGTATAACCAAAATGTAATTATTTCTCAGGTAACAGAAAATTGGATAGCTAATCAAAATTTTGAAAAATTGCTTAAGATGTAAGCAGCAAATGTATTCATAATAGTTTTTAAAACGTTATATATCTTGATATTTTTGCTACTGAATAATGCAAATTCGATTAAAGAATAACAATCGCTTTAAAAATAAAATTTTAGAAAACTTACCGTTAATCTCCCTGTCGTGCATCAATAAATTGCATTGTTCCTCGTTCAGGAATCCTATTCACTTCCATGCCGTCGTGGAAATCTTCTGTTGGTTCACGAATTCCGAATCGAGCCGACACGACGTGGTCTTTACGAATCCTACAACGCAGCTATTACTTCCGGCAATCCCACCGTTCGATTAATTCAATCTCGAGCTGGAATTAAAGGAACTCGATGTCAGGATGTAAAAATACTTCTGTGCCGAGTGGAAAATGAGGGAAATCTCCTTAACCTTGCACAAACTCACTTAAGAGATAAATTTAATCCTCCCATCTATAGTAAATTGGTAGGAGGTAGAAAAGATATAATAAAATGAGAAATAAATAGTTGTCGTATTTTCACATATGAACGAAACGCGCAAATTTACATCATAAATATAACGTCATTGCATAAATTTTTTAGAAGCGATCATCGAATCAATATTTACATCCACCTGCATGCATATAATTTTTTATGGTTTTATTATTTTTTATTATACTTTTATTATATTTTATTCAATATAATATAAAATTATAAAATATTTAATATTTTTATTAAATATATTGACATTTCAAACTAATAGAAATATTATGCGTATGATTGAAAAGAATAGCAACAGATCTTCGATAAATTCGTATAATAAACTTCACTTGTAGATCGCTATCGATGATGACGCTTCGTTAATCTTATCGGTAACGAAGACAAGTCCTCAAAGACTTTGAGGAGACATATAACCTTGACAAAAAATATCAAGCATTTATGTTTTTTTCATTTATCTGGAATTACTTGCATTGTTACTTGTTACTGGCATCATATTATATATAAGTTTAAAGGATTCTTGAAACAAAAGTAATTTACAGCAAACGCCATAAATCAATTTTTCAATGAAAACTTTAAATAATGAGTAATAAGGTTGTCTAATATTTTTTACCAAGACTGTACTTGTAAATACGCTATACTCCGTTATCCTCGTTGTGAATCTGCTGTCTACTCAAGTGGAGTCGAGAGGACTGTCTCTCTTCCTCTACTGAATTCAAAGTCGACAAGAGATATTATGTAAGCGAGACGCGCGACGAAACGTCCTTTCCGTCTGCAGCTTCCCGTTTCTTTCCCCTCCATTTTATTCGTCCCATGGGTACTCTTAATCTTCGCCTCGTCGCACTTTCTTGCAATCGCTTTTACCCATCCTTGCCATGCTTCTCAGGACGTGCGACTCGTGCGTGACTTTATGCGAACACGCATTGCAAGATTCGTCGAAGTTCGCCTTCACATAGATTGGGATAGTTGTGAAAAAAAAGTTGCAAACCAGCACACGCTCCAATCATGCGTAAATTGCAAGTCCAACAAATAAGTTAAGCGAGGGAAATTTTTGTGCCCCATTTTTGCCTTTGCAGCAATAAAATGTTCTGAGAAATTTGTATGCGTCGCAACTTTAGGGAAAGGTGATATATGCATATATTTTTGTCAAGTGCTACAGAAGAATTTTCAGTGTGAAAAAATACATCAATTCTAACAATTTTTGAAAAACATTATATTTTAGAAGGTTTGATGCATTAATGTTGCATTTATTATATTAAAAATGTTGTTAACTTGCAAAAGAAGAAAATAATTCTTTAGTAAAATAATTAATCTCTAAAATTTTAGTCTCATAGTTTGTGTCATTCTTAAAATAATTATTCACACACACAAATAGGATATTATTTTTTATGTAATATATATAAAATCAAAACAATTAATAATATAAAATCTAATCTCGAAGATGCATTAGAAACTAGGAGTAATACCAACTGTTTCAAAAATCATCTTTATAACATAGACTTGCAAGAAAATATTTCATTTTTCTTATAGAAAGTAATCTTTCCTATAATCATAGTGTTTTCAAAAAATCGTATTATTAATTTTTATAAACATTCTCCTGTTTTTATCACGTTTCTTCCTTGAATTGGCAGACTGTGTACTGTCATAAAGGACATAAAGCGATCGACACATAACACGTTCGCCGCTATCGCGGCCATCGAGTATAACGTATGTCAATCGCTTGACGACTCTCTTCCATTCGTTGATAAATTACACTGTTATCGATTCATGCGTGAATACGCGAGAAATAACGCGTCATGTCTCTGCATGGCGTAAAAATCAATTTCCATCAGAATACATCACTTTCACACCATACGTAATCTGCGTTCAAACGTTTCACTTAATGATTTTTTTCAATGCGCGTGTACAATTAATTGAAAACAATTAATAAGTTGAATTTAATGATTGAGAAAATAGTCATCAATTCAGACAATAAAATTAAGTTTTTAATTATTTTTTTTTAATACAGATTTGATTTAAGAAAAATTTCCATTTTTATAATAGTCAGTTTTTTAGTATTAACATAAAAATTTTTTGCACGCCTATTTTATAAATTTATATGTTTTTTAT
>NW_017259520.1:901313-910615 GCF_001594045.1 Atta colombica | reverse complement strand
CAAATTTATATATATATATATATATATATATATATGTACATATTATTAAAATACTTTATGTCTAATATCAACGCTTGTGAACATTATAAGATTTGTATTGTATATCTTATTTCTATTCGATATGTGTTTTTCATGATGGAAGCATGATATTATCAGCAGAATCACGATTCCAATGATAAGCGACGGTCGCCAGAAAAGAAAAACTCTTTCTCTTTTTTTTCTTAGCTAAAAAAATGAATATGTTCTGGCAGCCGTGGCTGTCTCTCATCTTCGATTTTTATGATTTCATGAATATGCTCATACTTCACGGCGATGACACGGCACGCCGATTAAAGAGCGCGATTGAGTCACTGTGCGATGCAAAAGTGCATTCCGCAAGAAAGAAACTGCTAAGAGTAACAGCCCGACAGTAAATTTACATTAGAGAGGACTGCTGAGGACACGGGAAAGCTCTTCTGGTTTCGAGCTCCTCGCGCCTCTTCGTCTGGTATCGACTATTGCCGTTCCTTGCTATGAGCTATCGATGCGTATTGTATTTCACATTTTCTATCTTTATGCGTTTCTTCTTATATTGACATATGATTTATGTACATATGTATCACACTTAAGAAAAAAGATTGAGACTTTACACTTAATTATTATTTTGCAAACATCAGAAAGAAATATTTTTATTACACATTTAATAACAAATAAGCCTTATGATCTATAATAATTATTATTTAACTTTATTAATAAGTACTGTCTAATTTTATATACTTCATCTATAATATAGTGGCATTATGTAAGATGATATAAGGCTGACATTGATGCAAATACAAAATGAATGTATCATTATAATTTGCGATAAACATGTCATAAAACTGTTATCTTGAAACGGAAGATACCACATAATTTATCATGACATAAGATCGTAAATATATCCTTTACGGTCGATGAGTAACTTGTTACATCGAGCATTCATGGATAATGAGATAGTCGTCGCGCTACGAAATATTCCGAACGCACTTCGCAAAACTACGTAGTAACGGAGATAAATGGAATTCTACCGGAGATAAAGATAAAGAATCCAGGTTGACGGCCGCACGGTTTGAAACGGGATGGCACGTGTAGCTTGTACGACGTGGCATTAATGTCTCCTATATCAGCGTGATACATGTGGTTCTGTAGACGTGGAGCTTAGCATACAGGTCACGCTAGACGCAACTGCAACCACGTGGATTACACGAGTGGTACACTCTATCTGAATCCGCATATCTGAATCTGATATTAAAAATAGAATCTATGCTGTGCGTGCACATTTCGAAATTTTAATCAACATTGAATGTGATACCGCATTTTATAATTATTAGGTAAAGAATCAGAAATAGTTCTTGTATATATTATACATGGAGCCTGATCTTGTCATAGTTTAATAGGATTTAATTGATTCACTTATTCTTTACAGAACGAGAAAGTCATTACAGTAACGCTATGACAGTGCCTTTCTAAAAATAAAAAGCTGTAAAATTTTTTAACTGACTCCTGCTCTTTGAAAGTTAATTACTATAAAAATTATAAGAGACAGTTTGCGTTTAATCAAAGACGCTTTAATTAAAGTATACATTTATATATATTTATAAATCTCAAATAAAAGGAAAATAATAATATTATATAAACGATTTATTAGAATCATGAATACACAATAAATACTTTCTAAATCTGAATCAGTGGATAGTCACTAATTGTGGCATACTTGGCTTTGTACTGGTAATCAGTAAAGTTCAACTAAAAAAGGAAGAATGTTTGAGCATTATATAACTAAAATATCGATATTTGCACGTTAATTCTTCCAATCTTCCAAAACTATATTCATTGAATTTAAGCATTAAAACAAGATTAATTAGATCACATAATAAAAATTAGCTAGGTTAGGTATCGCACATTTAATTCACTGATTACTAGTGGCATACTTGGCACTGATATCAGTGATTATCCACTGATTCAGATTTAGAGAGTAAGAACACAGTCTAAAATAGTCGAAGCTGGATCTTAAGAATTTTGAATAATTTCATGTGAATTGATATTGTCTTTTGAATTACGCGCCGAATTGGTTTTTCGGATTTAGAAACGAAAAATAGCTTTATACATATGTAATACATTATGGAATATTCCAATATTTCATTAAAACAAACTTACTCGAAACATCAGGAATCATCAAGAAAGCGTTAATTAAATGTCTAACTTTATTAAAATGCAATGTTTTAGGCTTGAGCTTTTTATCGTCCACCATCGCCTGCAGAAAAAAATTCATTTTATGCTGCTGTGGCAGATAAAAAAATCGCCGAACTTTGTGAATTATCTTTCGCTGACCTGGTTGTGTCTGAAAAAAAATTCTCCGTTTCTCAAGGGTTCCAGACCGCGAGTTAGCAAACGTGATTCCACGATACCGTTATGTGCAGTTTCATATGGTGTGGGAGAAAGGCGAATAGAGAGAGAAAGAGAGCGAGATTGCGAGAGGTCGAAAAATAAAAGGAAACGATGGAGCAAGTTATATCCTCGGTTTCTCTCCATCGCGGTGCGCATCGCGGTATGGTTGTTCACATCTGAGCGAACAGGAAGATCGATAAGAAACGTCGTTTCGTTAAGTGTCGAGGTCGCTTCAGCCTTCTAGCAATGGCCAAAGGAGGCCGAGGGTGGAAATGACAGTCATTTCATTGGGTTCTTACTATTGTTCCCGTATCTATTGAGACTGGTTTACTCAACCCTTTCGGTGGCATCGAGTTGGTGGTATCGAGGACACTAATGCCGTACTCACACTGGATTCTTCGTCTTTGTCTCGCGCACAATGGATTTTGTTTCGAGAGAAATTTTATGGTCGCCGCAGTCTCAGTTTATTCTACACCATAGCTATCGATAAACAATAAGTAATGCATTCCCTAAATTTTTTAAATAGAAAAAAAATTAAATTATACAAATAATAGTTAATATTATTGATATCATTATTGCTTTTATCAAATTTTCTGTAAAATAGTTTAAAATTCACTTGTAGTCATTTTGCGATTTTTATAATGTTCAATCCTATTCCTCAGTTGCTGTAATGAAAAACCAAGTAAAAGAGAATTACATTTTATATCGACCAACCACTTTAATGATACTATACATACAAATTTTTTTTTAAGAATGTAATTATAGATATTTAATTTACAAAGATACTCTCATAAGACTAATAATGATATATTTTTTTTATTATGCCTAACACTTTTTTCATTCAATATGCACAAGAAGAATAAGAAAAGAGGAAGAAAGAGAAAAGGGAATTTCTTTTATTTCAAATAATGCAGGAGATAATCGAAGTCTCCACGAACAAATAGTCTTCTGTACATGACATCGAATTTCACTGTCGGCAGTACATCCCGCAGGATGTCGGCCTTTCTTTTGTAGAAAGGATCGAAGAGGCAGCTGCTATTGTTGCAGTTAATTAAGGGAATTGATGAAAGATTAAGCAATTCCTCCCGTCTTACTGGAGCTCCTCGCGTCTTACTTCCCCATCCCATCTTCGTATTCCATCCTCTCTTCATTCGTCGTGTACTCGAGCACGATCGAGGACGTATTGTGTACTAGAATTGAGGCACTCTGTATAGACTTACGCATCCCTCGAAGATGGAGAAAACTCACGCGATTAGATTGTATACATAGAAAAATTTCTTCTTTTGCAAGAAATAAGAAGTAGGAAATAAGAACTTTAATGTTTTATTGATTTTTTTTTATAGTAAATTTAATTGCAGTTTTGATATCATTTTTGAAAGGATATTAACATGAAGGATATTATATTTACGAACAGAAATAATTGGACCAAATATATAGTAGATCAAATAACTAAATTTGTATTAATGTCGCTGTAGCATCAATTTTTTATTTTAAAGAGTTGTATTAAGTTGTTTTTGTGTGTGTGTGTGTGTGTATATAAATTATTCAATGAATAAATATTCATCTGGCTGTACATTTTATAAATAAATGTTTATTATTAGTTTGCTTACGGTCGATGGTTCTCGATTTTGAATTTTAACATGGAATTTGATTACGGAATCCGTACAATATGCAGATGATATCAAAAATAAACACACAGGAGAAGAGGAAGAACTAATAATTATAAATAAATTTCTGTTACGTGCGGCAATATGCCAAACAAATTTATTATTAACAAGGGATTATGTTGCAATATATGCGCCATCGATCTCTATGGTTTAAATGCTATAATTTCCGTAATTCAATATTTCATGTTTTCAACGATTTTATTGTTATCTACGTTCATTCTTTCGCACGAAGCAGCATATTCAAGCTGTTACGATTATTGACAGAATGGTAATATCATTTGCGAATATACAGTCGTAAAGTTGTAATTTATATTCGGGAAGTCTATATATCATGTGCAGAAATTAAAGCGTTGAAGACTATCTTTATTGAAATGACGTTTATGATGTTTGTTAGTGCAAAATTATATTAACGTGTTGACAATATTGATTAAAATTATACTAAGATAAAAAAAATGGTTGCAATTACCTTAATTTATTTTATTTATCATATTTTATTTTATTTACATTTATATCTTAATTTTACTTATATTAAATATTTGAAATTACCATAATTTGTAATATATTTTTTTTCATATTTCAAAGAACTGCGTTATGTGATTATTATTACTATAAACGTTATGGTAATAATAACCATAAAAATGGAGTTTCTAACCATAATTATTTTACTAAACAATTAGTCGTAAATATCAAATACTTTTCTTTTAATATTATATCAAGAAATTTTGTATTTCAATTAATATTTATGTAGAATTGATAATGAGTGAAACAGATAAATGTACATACATTCAAATTGTAAAATAAAAGAAAAAAGAAATTGAAATGAAAAAAATATTTAATCGTCCGCCGACAAATGGGATCTTTAAATGCATCATCGATATTTTCAATGTAAATTTTAGATAAATTTAAATCTGTACAAAATACTTAATTAAAATACAATTCAATAATGATAAAAAATCGTTATTAAAGTTTTTGACAAGTATCAGAATTTTTTCAGATTTTTGTATATTCCGAAACAATAAAAAATTTGTTCTATTTTTCGAAGATCTCTATTGCTGATAGAAGAGCTAAAATTCATGTCTGGTGGAGGATTAATTATATTCGTCTTTTTTCTTCAATACATTCTTTTCGCAAAATGTAACGCGATGAAATGAAATGCATCTTAGATTCGATTAAGACAGAAACCCGCATTACGATGACAAGTGAATTGCTGCGGAAACAAATTACGTGAAAGCCCACGGTCCACTCTGCAATCGTCCGAACTGCCACAGGTGACATGGGATGAGCCGACCATTAACCGCAAGAGCTCAGTGTACAGGATAGTTGGTTCATGAAGGACTGAAATGAGCTATCGGATAACTAGATTTGGACCAGTCGAATTTGCTGCAAAATTAACCCTTTGTAACAATAACACGTTAATACACTCTCCTTAATTGGCCGACGCGCATAACGTTGACTGATTCACTGAAAACTAAACACATATATATTCGGTCTGCGTTAAATTCACGTTAAAAACTAGACATCGTTCACAAAATACATATTTACATATCGTTATCTTGAGTTTGCGTTAAGTCTCTTATTTTCAGATTGATATTATCATTACATGTTAAAAATTGGCCGAAAAGAATAATCAGTGTTCAGTACATCTACTCTCTTTCTGTCAAGTTTCCATCTTTCTTAAAATATTTCCCTAACTTTCTTTTTTTAACCAGCTTTATCCAGCTACATATTCTAATTAAGACTGACAGACGTGAGAATAGATTGTCTCATCCTACGCAATCTTCTTGCTATATTCCTTCATTCACGCCAAGAATTTAGTGAATTGTTGTTGTTAATGCAGGATTCGGGAACAGATCTTTTTCTTCGTGATTCTTTACATAACAATATTTAATCCCGAGATCAGATCGGCCAACATCGCAAATTTAATACCGACGTCGTGTCCAGTCGTGTCCAAGTGTCATCCCTCCTACTTTGTCTGCTTGCGGGCAAATCCGTTTCCGCCGCCATGGACAGTTTCTATATGCAAATCTACTCATAACTCAGCGAAAACATATCGGACTGGTCCGGTGTTCTCTCTGTCGTGTGTATTCCCGCGTTTCCCTTGCTGTCCTCCTATTCTCCGCCCTTCCTTTTCTTCGCACTCCGTCGATTCGAAGTGCCAGCCGACGAGCGCCCCTCCGGAGATGGAAATTGCAGAAAATTCCACGCTCTCGACAAAATTACGACAGGGTGTGTATTGAGAAAGAAACAGTTGCTGTCGAACTCCTACAGTCCATATTTTCACGTGGACAGCACATAGACAGAACCTTCTTCTTTTTCCAGTGGACTGTTTGTTATCAGTTATTTTAGTTATCAGTTTTATCTTCCTCGCACGTAAATAGGCGACCGTGTTCGATCCATTTGAATGAGTAATATAAAACATTTTCCTTATCTTGAAAAACAAAGACGACTGATATCATCTCAAAATAATAATGCGCAAAAACTAATATACGTAATTAAAAAGATATAGATTTTGTGTTATAAATAAATATAATTATTTGTATCTATTAAAATATTATTTATAGTGTAAATTGTAATTATATTATAACGAATTCAGCTTTTTCAGTGAGAGACGAACAATAATATTTTATATTATTATTGAACATCATAAATGTAATTTTAAATTTGAATAATTTTATTTATTTATAATAATAAGAAATTATCTATTTCTTGTGTTTTTTAGTTTTAGCACGCCTATTTTATATAGTATATATAGGATATAAGGATTTACATAAAAGAAAAGTGGTATCGGTTAAGATGTTTTCAAAAAATGAAGTGTATCAAAAGAACGAATCGGACAAGCTATCTTGTGAATAATATAATATAAGCCAAGATATAAGCTATCTTTTCTTATAAACAAAGTAACCATGAAGAAATGTATTGCTGTCTCTTGGCCTTATCGTCTTGGTCTTCGATAAGTAGATCGTAAAAAGACTGCCTTCGAGCACTTCAACTTTTTGATATGAATATATAAATAGCAAAACAGCGGAGAGCAATATTATATAGTATAATAAATATTATGAAATTTAAAATATGATTAATAGAAATGTAAAAGTGGCACGTTGTAATTATGGATTATGTAAAAAGATGTATCTCCGTTTTATGTTGACATCATTTATATATTACAACTGTTCTTTCTTCTAGTAATTAATTTCTCTTGTACCTATTTACTTGTATTTTTTGTAAATATCATTATCTTTTTAAGCTGAGAGAAAAGTTTTTGATATTTGTGACTATAATTATATGTTACCATAATTATAATTATCACCGCCATGATTTAGTAATGATTATATATATAATTCTATCAACAAATATATATGCATATATATCGAAAATACAAATTATAATTAAAATAAAATAATTGCAACTGTTTTTGTTTGGTAACAATAACTCTAATTTATAATCTTTTGATGTCAATTATATAATTATTGATAGAACTATACATATAGTTATTATTACTAACATCATAACAATAATATATAATTGTAATTTATAGGCTAACATATAATTACTAACATATAATTATGCACATAAATATTAAATAGTTACAAATATCAAAAATTTTATTTTTAGTATAAGGAATTCAATTATATTAAACATACAAAAATTATGTCAAAAGACACATAAAATCTTTTTAGAGATATAGTTTTATTTGTGCAAAATGACATGACATGTCTCATATTCTTCAAATTATTTTACAATTAAAATGATGTAGTTCCCAATGATATAATTATCGTCAAAGAAGGATTTATAAATTAGAATATTACATATCTAAATTGCAATTAATCATTTATAAATAAATAATTCTATGACTTCGCGCTTATGTCTGATTATCATTCGCGATGTGATGAAGCCTTTTCATCAATTTATATGCTCATATCAAAGCTGCCTAATAATAATATGTCAGTAACTGGCTTACATTACAGCGTACACATGCTCCATGGCAATAACCGCATTAATAATGCCACCCTCGTCGATAATAATCGTGAAATCACGTACCTTGGCAATATTGCGTCGATCGATTTCGGTTATTCGGCAAGATAATACAGAACAATAATGGGAAATGACATATTCGCTATTGCCTCACTCAAACATAAAATCGGCAGTTGTCCTTCTCTTCGAATGTCGATAAAACCTTTCTGCGCACTTAATATTTCAAGAAATTATATACGGTATATATACGGTTTGTAATTAATGGCAAGATAAACATATCGTATTTTATTTTTTAATAGAAGGAGTAAGCGCACAAATCTGTAACGTATTGATTAGCTGAAAAATAAGATAAAGAAGATCTTTGCATTGTTATGTATTAAAAATTCCAACGTAAATTGATTGATAATCTCAAATTGATAAAAACGTGAAACTTAGCATCATGTTATCGACGTTAATTGCCTGTTGATCTCAAGACATAACTTTGGCGAACTATATCTAAGTACATCGCACTCAAGTTGGGAAAGTGTCGTGACAATGACAAATTAACGTGCGATTCGCAAATCATGGCATTCTCTAGTGAATGCATATTTAAAGAAGTTCTGAAGGGCGCGCGTGCAAATCGACGTAAATCGATCAACAACGGACGTTACGAAGTTTTCGCGGCAATTACGCGCGTAAATAGCATTATCGGATGCTAACTGGCTAAGTTTTAACTTGGTTTCTTTAACGGAGAGGCGAGGAAGAAAGTATCTTCTTGTTGCTTTTCAAGCTGCTTCTTAAACTCTCTTAATCTCCGGAGAATTCCCTCCGAATAAAATGAGAATGTTTAATGTACATTGCGTGCAGTACATTTCCCGACGACAGAATATAAAAGAAATCAAGTAACCGTTAAACTATATGCGACTCTGCGACGGTAAGTAGTGTTATTACACTGGGAAATGGTATAAATCAAGTCTAATTAATTATTATTCGAAGCCGCAGCGATCCGCGAATCCGCCTTAATTCGATATGCCCTGTTTGTCGCTTCTTCTTTTTATTATATGTTTCTATATCATTTTTTTATATTTCCACCGCGAATTTGTTTGCGACAAATGTGTGATTTCCGCGTATGGCTATTGTCTGACCGTTATGCACTAGAAAGCGTTTCCGGTTTCGCGTATCATTGCATCGATGCATGTGCAATGAATTTTATGAGAGTCACGTTCATCGTTTTGTCCCGCAACAAGAAATAGTATCTCCACGACGCTAACAGTTGTGCTT
>NW_017259520.1:893764-901213 GCF_001594045.1 Atta colombica | reverse complement strand
TTTATGACATTTTGTTTATAACACAGACTTAGTTATAGAAATTTGTCTAGTTCACAGTATAATCGGAGCACATAACATAATATAAATAAAACAAGAGATGTGCGCAGAACAATGTATGTACATAATTGCAATGTCAATATTTTTATTTTTCGAAAAATTCTGCAGAAGTTAGTTTTGCTTTCAGTTAATTCAATAATACTTTATTAAATTATTAAATTTAAAAACTATAAATTACTAAACTATAAATTACTGAATGTAATTAATTTAAATATACGTATACAATATATGTACACATTAAAATGTAATTGCGAATAGAAATTATTCAATTATACGCATCATTCTTCTACATATATTCTACATATATTCTAAAAGAAACATTTTGCATTATGATTTCCTCGATTGAATGCAAACTTTCAAACCAAAGACACTAAATCATCTCAATAGGATGTCTTTACAGTAGTATTACGTTACATGCACAGTTAAACCTGTACAACGTTATTAGATTGCCTTTACTGGAATCCAATATTACTGGCAGTCCTAATAGTGCCAATACGTCGCTGGCATGGATTTGTCAATTTCGGTGTGACGCGACAGTTACATAACTATAACATATAAACTGAAGTCACAGTTAGTGAATTCGATGGTTACGCAATTGCGCGATTATATAAATCCTTGTCAATCAAAATTATAATTAGATACATAAAATAGATATATAAAATTCTCTTTTTGCTTTTAAGAATTCGATTGCATGACAAAAGATGAAAAGAATATAAATTAAAACAATTAAAATATTGATTCACACTTTCGCGTCCAACCCCTTCGGAGACTGGATCATATAAGGACACTTCATGCGAGTTTTATGCAACAACGCGAGTGTTTGACGTCACGTAAACCCAACCGCTGTGGAACCGGATGCAACAGCTTGCCGCAGACTGACCATCCAAGTGTGCTTCCGTTTGTAATTCGATCCGTGACCCGTGAATTAATATTTCATCACGAATGCATTGCCTCGGCACGCTAGGTTCCCTACGCTCTAACTCATCCTCATTTCAACGGCGCCTCATCGGCTGTCACGCCCAACGTTTTATACTTCTTCGCTTTATTCGCCTTCTTTTGTTGGATGTTTTCGCGCGTGAGATCGACGTCGTAAGGTTAACGATCCGTGCTCGCGGAAAATACTGCCATTTGGATTGTAGTCGGGGGAGGTGCTTCCGACGGAGAAGAATCGTGGTGAAATTAACGGTTGCTCGCCCGCTTCAGCGTACAATGCAATGCATTAATAGTTCTAGTGCAAAACGCACTTATCACGCTTACTCTCTATAGGTCTCAAGGCGCTTACCGTTTCTCCGGTTGCTGCGTCCATTCTGCTATTCGACAATTGATCCGACAACCTCCGTTGTTTAATCGCGCAGTTCAGTCTTTTGAATACTGTACAATCACGAAATGTTTTCAATATATCATTAAAATTCTAGACAATAGATTTTTTTTAGTTTAAAAATAAATTAATATAGATGTATTCGAAAAAAAAAACTTATTGAATAACAAGCGAGCTGGTTATTTCGAATATTCTACAAACGTCCATTGTTAAGCCACGAGTGTTCGACCGAAAGTAATCCGACTGAAAGCGGTCGGTGTACCGCGGTAGCATTTGCCGATCGCCACGTTTACATTTTCTCCCGGAAACACGAGGGCGATTTTAAGTTTGTTCACGTAACTCCACAAGTCTCGTACGTGCCTGCGTCATGCCCGTGAAAATGTTCGCTGTTATCTCCAGAAATGTCGCGGAAAATCTCCGGTATCGCGAGGGAACGAATCCGCGCGGGTGCGTCCCCGGAAACCTGATGAGCGAAATTCAATGACCTATATATCGCGACATTACAATACACATCCACTGGCAAAGGCACAATGCAACTGCGATACGAAGACCTTCGTAACTCCATAGCGACTCGAAATCAATACGGCGTATATCGATGATGTGTCAATACGCAGACCGTCTTGCCTTACAATTCACTCCTGCGCTGAAGCCAAGTGGTCTAAGCAAGGAGTCGAGGTTGAGTTACAAAGGGTCTTCCTGTCCCGTCGATCTCGAAATTGCTTAGGCGGCAGAATGTGTTCAACGAGATGGAGATGCATCTAATTGTATTATATTGCGAAATACAATTAACCGTATTTCAAACGTATCGATAGTATAATCTGAAGAGCGTAGAGTGGAGTTTCCTAAATTAATGAAAATTTATTTGTAGAATGTTTATTAAATACAAATTTCCAGTATGCATTCCTCAAGATGCACTCGACTATTATATGATTAATTGATATAACAACTCTAAATCAGTTAGGAATTATTGAAAGTTCTGAAAAATCTACTAAACTGTTTTTAATAGCTACGCGATGTCTATAGTAATTCGAATGTGACAAGTTTTAATTGAAACTAATGTTTTCTTTAGCAGAATGAAAACAGAGCCTTACGGCTGAAAGAACCCGCGTCCCTGGCGCTTTCCGCCAGCGGAAATTCCGGCGGCTATATGGATCCAGATGGTACGGCCATTGTAATGTCATCCGAGCTTCTACCAGCACCGACTCCGGATCCGAGAGTGACGTGGAATTACTTTGACGAACAGGGGTGAGTCTGGACGTTGATCTTCCTTCGCTATTATTAGCTTCGCGATATGCACCTCGAACATCATTTACTCGCGAGCATATTTTCAGTGTCGGCTCGAACGCTCTTAGACATTCCAGGAACGCATTTGCGAGTGTAATATTGATTCGGCTGCAGCGAGACTTCCGACTTCTGTCCGGAGTTGGAACATTGGCATTAATTATTTCGCGCGTTCAACACAAGCATTATCTGTTATCTTCGGGATTCTTTTGCAACAATCCATTAACTTTTCACAAACTAGAAACTGCAACATATCACACATTGTTGGGACATATCCGCGTGTTATTGCTATATTACATTGGAATGTTTCATTATCCACGCCATCCATCGACATTGCTATTCGCTATTATAATCGTGCTGTTATATTCGTTACGATAGACACGTTTTACGGCGCGATCATTTCGACACACGATAAATACACATAAACCTGAATATCAGGTTGACGGAAGATTTTAGAAAAAATAACAAGAAATTCACGGCAATAATTTTCTTTGTGCAACAGGTACGTTTCAAGAGGTGGTCTACGTGCAGGCGAGGACCCATACGCGAGGAATAAATTCAATCAGGAAGCCTCCGACGGTCTTCCGAGCAATCGTGATATACCTGACACTCGTAGCGCCATGTAAGTAGTTTATTACATAACGTATGTCAATGTATTACATTTGTATTTTCCGAATATATCTTGCTTCTTTAAATTCTTTAATATTACCATTATTAATATTATCATTATACATTACCATTATTAAACAAGTACTAAACTATTAAACATGTTAATATGTTAAATATTGAACATTATACATATACATTAGACACAATTAGACACATGATTGGATGTACATATTATAGATTAGATCCTATATAGGTGTATAGATTATATGTATATATATTATAACAACAATATACATATATTGCTAATTTATTTTGCATGCATATAGCATATATATTGCTCATTTTATTATAACGACATATCTAAAAAATTGTTATTTTTTTAGTTACTTGCGGAAAGAGAACATAAAGAAAAAACATAAAGAAAAAAAAGAACATAAAAAACATATTTTTGTTCTTTTAGTTGAGTTTTTAGTTGAGTTTTTCAATCAATTATTATTGTATTAAAATTGCATTTTAAAACTAATATTACAAAATTTTAATTATTTGAAATATTTTCTGAAAATCTTTGCTTTTTGAGGTATTCACGGAAAAAAATGTAAAATAATATGCTCTAGAATTTTAGTAAATTTTATGAAATTGACAGATATATATAGGGACAATCATTTGTAAAATTACTTTATTTTTCTGGTAAATGAACGATCGTTGTACAATTTATATTTATATAAAGTAAATTTTATGCTACAATTTATTACTATTATGTTATAATTTATTACTATAATTTATTACTATTTCTTAATCTGTAAATTATATGCATCTCATTATATACACATTAATCATACATTTCAATAAAATGTACTTTATCAATGAATATTTTTTACCTTTGCGTTAACAAGATTTATTGCGCAGTAAAAAATACAAGTGTAAGTGTAAAGTTTTGAGAATTGTTCATATTTACAATCTTGAAAAAAGTGTGATTTATTTAAGATCATTTGAATGGATTTATTATAATTGTAACATACTTTTTATCTTTTTACACTTCCGGTATTTTTTATTTTAAGGCAAGTAAAGTTTGTTACAAGTTTGACAAAAATAGCTAGAATAGTTTAGACTTATAAGACTATCCATTTTTTTCCATGTGTTATAGCAAATGAGCAATATATGAATTATTTATTTTAAAAAGCTATATTATATGTGTAAAAAATAAGCTTAACGGAATTGAATAAAATAATAAAAGATGGTCGGGATTTATTGTCACTTGTCTCTCAATCCATCGCAATATTCATTCACTTCGCATTATTCATTGATAAAATCGTCGGAGACGCATCGAAGATGCGGTTACTCAGAATTAAAATTGTCTCGTGGAATAAATTCTCGATTCATTGTGAAAGGCAGCGGGATAAGTTTCTCATTTTTTAAATAATGCATCGGTACAGTCGGTGAATGATATGATTTACTGTCAGACAGTCTCCTCACAAGACAAGCATTTCGGGATGAGCAAGAAGACGGCGAAAAGAAATAAAAGAACGCAGAAATTGGCCTGTCGGTCGATCAACCCGTTTATACACTACTATTGACAGCTACGTGATTCTCTCGGCGGATATTATTCCTCGCAAATGATCGGTAAGATCGCGGCATACCGCTGGAAATTCATGCGGTATCATGACAAGCTGCCATACATTTAGGCCGCCAAACAGCAGTTATTCCGCCGAAGAAAAGCAGCAAGATCTCGCAAATACTGAGAAGTAATATTTCTTTCAGTCTAAGTACAATAAAATAGTCGTACGTAGTCATTTATGAAGACGAACTTTCATTCAATTATCCTAGAAAATTGATGATAAAAGAAAACAGATTCGCAATTTCTCATAGCGGATATCTAAAAATTTCTACTTCATTATAAACAGGCTTTTTTAATTTATTAAAGAAGAAATATATATTATATTTTTACGCTTTTTTATTAACATAAACATGATCAAAGTACAAGATATCCATTTCTGCATATGCCACTGTGAATATTTCCAGTAATTTCCTGGCATCAATCTGACGTTCGTTTCACCTATCAGGTATATACTTTTATTGGAAAAGGTAATAGCACACAAATATTATATATATCGTGAAATATTAAATATTCGGGAATTTGAAATTCTACGTTTTAAATCAATCTTTTATTGCATTATGAATGTAATATGTAAATGCATTCATAAACACGTAACATCAAGAAATTTTTTGCACAGGCCCGAATGTAAAACTGTAATTGACAGTTCCTCTACACGATAGGATCGCAAAATATATTCCTGTTGTAATTCTTCTGATCCACCTAGGCGCAATCTATCCTCGTACGCTCTGACATAATACTCACACACATGCACGAACACATATACACTTCTTTTTATATCATGAAAAATTCAAAAGGTAGCATGAAGTTCCAATACATTCAAACCGTCAAGGAGTTTGAGTTGCTCCCAAGAAAAGCGATAAAGCCGCGATCATAAATTCTTACCGATACACATAGATCGTTGGTACCGTTGTTACATGTCAAACGTTGTTAGCCGCTCGAAACTCATCCATATATAAAGTTTCGCGTGAAACTATGGGTATGTACATTTCCCCTGTTTACGGTCATTGTATAATGTTTGCAATGAATATAAATTATAGTTGTTGCGATATCTGCTGTTATATCTTGTCGCTGAAAATCATGCTAGAATCGACTGTTTGTCAGAAAGATTAATCGGTTATCTCTGTAATGTATCAGTATAATATATTGGTAATTAGTATCATGATGTTATTTGCAATAAATCGCATTTCCATGTGTACATTAATTTTCTCATTGCCGCGTATGCTTTATTAAAATGTAATTAGTTAAGTGCATATTATGTGGATATTATGGCATATGATTCGCGTATTTTTACACATATATAATAAATATACAGCATCTTTTAAAATATAAAACGAATATCGAGCTTTATATACTGAGAAAAAAAATACTAAATTTTAATAAATATTTATTTGAATAGTGCCAACTAAATATTTACTTACAGTAAATAAATATTTACTCAATAAAAAAATGATTATCAAATTAATGATTCTTGTACCAAATAAATATATCTTTATATTTAATAAATATTTAGCTGCTACTATTCAAACAAATAATTTATGAAAATTTTCAAATGTAGCATTACTATCTTCTTTCTATAACTAATAATTAATATAATCAAAATCATTGTGCGTGTTTTCTATTAGAAAGATGAAATGTCATACTTTATATTATATTGACTGTAAAGATGACAGAAAAGCTCTTTTATTGCAAATGTTATATCGCTGATATTCTTCGTAAAGTTAGTTCTGTGTGTATTATTCTGAAAAACATGGTGAAAAATGTCTCTGCGAATAGATAGAAAAATATTGTGAATCTGTACATATCACGCTATGAGGTAAATCCTGCTTCAGGAAAATCGGCGCGGGAACATGCTCTGCAACGCATTCTGCGCGAGATGAATTTTTGCGCTTCCTTGCTTGGCAGATGTAACAGAAAAATACAGGAAGTCAAAGCCAGGGCGAAGTTATGCGTTTTAGAAAAAGAGATGGTACTTTTTGCTAAGACGAAGGTCATAAAAGGGTTTCGACTCGATTCTAACGGTTAACTCACAAGGAAGAAGCAAGGGACGACGGAAATTGGGGAAGCAATAGAATTGAGTTTGCAAAGTTTTTTTATAGGCGGTTCTCGCACTTAATGATATTGTCTGCTCTTATTACTTTATGCGTCCAATATACCGCTAATAAAAACATAGGCTGACTCTCATCACTTTCGTTGAGCGTACGGAAATACTATTCGAAATTTCAGTCTCTATATATGGCTGACAAATAGTAAAACGAAGTACACTTGACAACTATCATATGAAGTCAAGATTAATTAATCAAAGGAGACTTTAAACAGTTTTGTGGAAATGTCTTTCAAACAAACAAACTTTGAAACAATAGAATTTATAATTAATTATTCGCGTACGATAACAATCGTATATCTGGAATATAATCGCAAATTAGTATAATTATTTCATTGTCACAGTATATTACACGGATCGACGTATATCTTGATCAGAGAAACTATACTACTATGATCCAATTCCATAACTAATTAATTCATTATCAATGCAGCTAATATTGAATCTGCCACAATATATATATATATA
>NW_017259520.1:848610-893664 GCF_001594045.1 Atta colombica | reverse complement strand
TTTATATTTGCAGATATTTGCAGTTTCTTAATACGTGTTTTTTAGAAAAAAAAATTATTATATTATATAGCTAATAAGGTTTTTGCATACTTTTGCAGCCATCTTGAATTGTGATGTCAGAAACGAGAAAAATTAAATTTTCTTTATTAATTAATAAAGAAAATTTTTGCAAACTATATTAAACGTATTTTTTTATAAAGAAAACATTTGAAATCGATAGATAAATATATAAAAAATATATAAAAAATTATAATTATTAAACAAATATAAAATATAAAAAATATAATATATTTAATACAATATAAAAAATTCTCTTGTGAATCAATAAATAACTATATATTTGAAATTGAATTATGCCTAACCAGATAACGAAACAAGTTATATGACAGCTTTCGAATTGAAATAAATATAATTTTATTCTATTTCGAAGTAAAAGGAGAGTTTTCGATATATTTTATAAGAGTACTGTATCAAATGCAAATATTGTTTTGTTGAATATTATTTTTATTTTAATATATTTTGCAAGAATTTTCATTATGTATCTATTTTCGCACTTCTCACGGATCATTGATCTCAGAATCTATAATAAAATCAGAAGCTTTAAATTGAAAACTAGATGTTTTTATTGCACTTTGATATCAAACGCATGTTTATTGAAAAGCCAAGTGTTTGTATCATCGCATTTAAAATGCATTTGCACTCTTTCTCAAGCAATCTTACCCTGAAGAGACTTCTTGCCCTTATCACTAGATCTAACAATAAGTTTCTGCATTTTTCTTTTTCATTGTATGCGATCATGTCGTATTTTTTATCTGCGAAGCTCCTTAAATGCAAAGTTTCCTCAATGGATTATAATTTACTATCGATGTTAATTTGTTCGTACCTTCTAACTATAGATGATATAATACAAGATGTCATTAATTTTGCTTCAAAGCAAAAGGGAATTCGTATCAGTTTACGTCCGTTTGATTAATTCTGTATAACATGCTGTCGGGACGAATTCGGATCCGCATGAGTTATCGGATACGATCCGTGACGTAAACTTCGTTTTCTCCCTGGCACACGCGCGCTGGGCAAGTAATCGCCTTGATTTCTGATGGGGCAATGCGGAGATTCTGTTAGTTGCGTTGGTGCATGACCTCATGAATCACGAGAGAATCAACGTGATGTCTGAGGTCTATATAAACGGTGACTGATGAGATTATATTTGTATATGTAATATCCGTCATGGATATTTTGTATTAGCTGAAGTATTGAAAGTAAATACACGTACGCTTGCTCGCATGCAAAGAGAAAGTTTACAAAATTTATTTAGTAAAAATTATGTTATCATTATGTGTATAAATAGTATTTTTTAAAATGACATAACGGAGGATAAAAATAGGTATTTATTCACTCATATTCGCTTGCACTGTCCTTTAGACAGCAATCAAGAAATCCAATAGCCGATACCAGAAACAATACGTAAATGTTATATGATCTCCGTTGAATGAGATTGTAACACGAATGTACGTATTGTATTGATTAATCAGAGGCCAGCTTTGCCGGACTTTATCGTTCTCTGCACAAAGCCGTTTATTGCACACTTAAAATTCTCATCAGAAATGTATGTTTGACCACAGAAAGTCATCGAGAGATTCATTCGATCATGGCGCTCATTGCTATATAGTGCATAATATTTGACTCTCCGACCATCGTTCAAACATTGAACTACTGCGCGCGTACGAATTGAACTTACAAAGTCACCATAGTGTTCCGCAAACACGATATTCGTTATCGATTGCTTCCTCTTGTAATTTCCATTATATTTACCGATACTAGAAGATCTACGTTATTTGCATGCCGCATACATCACGAAACTCGATATGCCAGTCGATATATATTAAACATATCAATGCGCTGCGAGTGTCGAGATAAGGATCCCGGGAGAGATTTACATGCGATATATGTTTGTAAATCCACCATTGCGATTGAACTTTAAAGGGGTCTACAAAGAAAATCTTACAGGATTTGAGCGTAAGATTTACATATTGAAAATTATACAGGAATAAAAAAAATTTGGAGAGAAACTCAAACCAGAGTATTAGATGTTTTTTTATAGATTTTGGATCGCTGTATCTAAATTCTTAAACCGCTCCATCACATTTAGTTTTTTAGATAGTCGAGAAAAATGAAAAATCCGTGAAAATTGAAACCTTGAGGAAATAGCAAAAGTAAATATTATATTACATTAAAATGCGACACTGATTTAAATGTATTTTGATAAATTAAATATAGTGTAAGAAACAAAAAAATTGCTTTTTTAATGTTAAGTATTATTCAAAATCTGTAAAAAATATCTACTTTGATTTAAGTTTGTTTCCGAAAATTTTTTTATGGTTTTGTGTTATGCGAACATAGAGAGGCATTAGCTACGTAAATTACAATCAGCAATTGGTTTATTTAATTTTACACAAAATTAAAATAATATATCTTACACATAGACAGTATTATTTTTCCAAAAATAACACACATATTTTATAAGATTTGAGATTTTTATTTCGACTTTGGGCTGCCGTCATGCGAAGAATTATGACCACGTCGAAAATACCAACTTCCATAGAACAAAATGTCAGGAGAAAAATTATAGAAGAAAATAAACGTTACGGAATTGCGGATGTGTTTCGGGGGAGCGATGCTACTATCTATTTGCCTGTATCTTCTGGCTGACGTAACAAGATTTCGCTACTTGCACGCAGTCTGATCGTACTCGCAGTTACTACTTCCTGGCTCAATAAACACGTACGATCCACTTGACATAGAAAAGAATCGATTTATCGACAGTTTTAGAAATTGCAGAAAATTATTTTGCTGTATGAAACAAAATTTAAATTTTCCACGTATTTACTTTACAAAACAGATTTAACAGATTAATTCTTTTGTGTATTTATGTTTCACTTGAATGAAACTTGTTTTACACATTAATTGAATCATAATCAATATGATTCGTTGCATATTTTGCTGCAAATAAATTTACTTCAACAATAATTTCGGATCATACATATTAATATTAAGAATTTTATTTGATGTAATAATATTATAATTTCTCCGTATATCACAATGATTTCATAAAGCATTTACATAATTAACTCTACAAATTATTTGATTTATGTATGTAACTGTAATTTGTAGACTAATTTGATTAATTAATCATAAATTAATTCTTACTACAAAGTAATCAAAGTAGTAAATTGATGTAAAATAATCAATCACATATCACATTTTGCTTTTGAAAGATCAAATGCATGCAAAAATTAATGGATATTTTCAATTAATATTATTCATTTGCGATTAAATGAAAAAAGCATGCATTAAAGATATTTTTAATATAACATTAGTTAATTTTAATGAAAATCATGTGTTACGTAAACTACACATATTGTAACTTATCAATATGTAATTTACGTAAATGGAAATCCTTATTATTTGTTAGTCAAATTTGATAAAATCCTTTATAAAATGTGCTACGTACATACAATGCAAGATTGATCGTACGCGATGTAGTTCCAGAGAATCTAGCAGTGCGTCTTGTCGTCATTCCTCCCTATTCTTATGAAGTAATAATTTGGTCAGCCCCAGGATACCTCAGCGGTCATGAATTATAACGAGGGCAGCTTTGTACTCTATTATGAGATCTCCTAGGGCCAGATATGCGTTGTCGTTTGATGTATGGCCGGGCAACGGCCAACCTGCTGGTTCTCCAGTCCTCATTTTGCGCACCGGCTGTTTTATGTCTCCTGCATTATCGATCCGTTGCCCGTTTCTTTGCCATTGCAGGCATAGAAATATTTAATTCCTCCGTTTGCGAATGTTCCTGAATGCATTGCAGTGAAACGAGTGCATTATGCAACAACTTCAACGCGCCGCTTCTTTTTCAATAGACCCTATTCTATTGACACGTTAGAGTGGTGAAAAGTGGAAATACCTGTTCGTCGTTCGATAAAAAAAGTTACTTGATAAAAATAATCTGCTAACTAACGCGTTTTATTTTACGATATTTGTGCAATTCAGCAAAAAAAGATGATGCTTCAAGAGTTCTTCACAACGAGGACACTACAGGCGAGTTACGTCACTATGCTGCACACACGTGGATAAAGTTCATACTCGAAGTTATTCAAGTAAATCCGGCGGTGTCTCAGGGAGCTTTACTTGAAAAAGGCGAATGGGATCGAGTCACTATGCTGCTGATATCGTCGATGGCACAAAGGACATTATCTTGCCCAATCCATTCTGAATTGCACAATGGCTGGCCATGCACGAGCAAACTTTGCGATGAATCCGATCTTTCTGGCATATTCGTATCAATGGACTTGTTTTGACGACTCTGCAATTCAGATTACTTTGCTGATCTTTATTTTTTAATTTTATATCAGTGGGAATCCGTTAATATTTATGAAATCTGATTCGCCGGAAATCAATTTCAGTTATTTCTTATAAAGAAAAATACGTGATTGTATGATATCGTTTGATGTCATTATCGCCTTTTATATATTTTGCTCTCATTTCTAAATTATATAATAACGACAAAGGATTTGACCCCGTCTGTCGATGTCACCAATACAGTCAACTTTAATATCCTCGTGACGCTCGTGCATTTTGCTAAAAGTATCCGGACAAATTGCGATTGAAGTGCACAATTTCTCGAAACGAATTTCCCCGAGTCTCGCAGACGCTGTGAAAGCTTCGCGTGGCGGAGAAAGTCGAATCACGTCAGCAGGCTATGAAAATTCTCAGATCCGCGACAAAAGATGCCATCTTGTCCGATGCACTTGGCTGACACAATGAAGTTTCGTCCTATCTAACCGTACGAAGTGTTACTGCCTGCGTCAGCACTTGCATAACCACATCGCTTGGCAAATGTATGACACGGTACAGAATGGTGCGAAATTCCGTTCATCCCGAAACGAGCTCGGGATGTTCGCTTACAAGAGAGTGTGCGAAAACACAACGTGCCAGGAGTATGGTCCGCGAAACGAATCTCCGCGTTCTTCCTCCTTTCTCCGCGATAACGTGGCATCGAGGAAACCGATTTCTCAGTCGAAAAACTCCGCCGCCATTTCGAGCTTGTGAGAAAGTGCTCGTTCCGCGATATCGATGCCGATAGAAACAATTTTGCCGGCGATTCCGACTTCTCGAGCGATACTCGAATGGGCCGGGATTCGCGGGCGTCACGATTGCGGCCGTTTCATAAACTCCAACTTTATTTCCGAGCGCGTTTCTGTTACGCTTAAAGTCGTCGTATCGATCTTTATCATGTGCACGAGACTAATAAAAATTTAATGCGTTCTCATCCTCTCTGTCCGTTATTATCTATGATTTATCATGAAACAAGAAATTTTAATGACGTTTGTATGATACATAACTATATACGAATTTAAAAATATATTAATATATCTATTATACATTGAAAAAAATACTAAATTTTAATAAATATGTGTTTGAATTTTTAAATAAATATTTACTAAATATATAAACATATTCATTTAATATAAAAATAATTAATTTAATTTTACTATTTTTTTATTGAGTAAATATTTATATATTGTATGTAAATGTTTAATCAGAAATACGATACATGTATAGATCTAAAAACATTTCTATTATATCCTTCCGATTTAAATGGCCTCGAATCTTTTTTTACAATTTTTTCTCTTATGAAAATGTTAACGTAAAACAAAACAATTCTGTCGAAGAAAATCCGCGTGTGTACAGATGAATACTGGACGAGTGTAAGTCACTACTCCAGGTCAGACCGTTTGCGCGTTTTACGTCCAGAAATCCATTGTAGTGAATATCGTCTTAAGGCACCATTTTCAGATAAGGCGGAGTCCGGGATAAACGGATTTTTCAACTGAAAAATTCTATAACCACTTTGCGGTGTGCGGTGACGGTATTGGCGTGCCACGGAAGCTCTCCAACGCTGATTCGCCTTCCACAATATAGAGTCCGACGCACGACTTCCGCAACGACTGTTACAACTGTCCGATACAGTGACTGTCACGCTCAGACAGTAAATTCGAGTTTTTTTTTATCGGACGACGTTGTCCCTTTACTCGAACTTTACCATTTATACTAATTTTATATAGTCGACAAAATATGTCACAACTGTCTATTTCATTTATCATTCCTTTTACTGCATAATATAAACTCTGCAAAGCATTAACTGCATACTTTTTATATAAAATAACTTAAAAATAGAAAATTCTGATAAAATATTTTTTTTAGTAACACACAATTTTAATAACACACATCTTGTTTTATAATTCTTATTAAAACATATTTACAGTTTTTTTTATGAAATAAAAATTTTTAGGACACATTACTAATATATTATAATACTAATAAATTATCAATAAATTTTAAAATAAGTATAAAATTCAATACAATTGTTAATAAATTTAATACAATTGTTAATAAAATTCTAGAAATTTATGAGACAATGCCTGATAAATCACCAAAAAAATCACTTTAATTTAATTTTTTTCCTTTGATAACCGCAAATCGGGAATACCGTTAATAAAAATAATTTAGAGAGTTTCCATTTTTCTAAAGGTTTGAACAATAGATCTACCAGTGTCCTCGTAAACTTTATTAAAGACAGAGCCGGTAAAGACAGAGCCCTCAGTACACTTGAGAATGACCCTCTTCACGTCTCTTCGTCTTTGCGATTCTTTTTTTTACTGTTACACCTACTGATGCCCTTTATGTCTCTTTAGTGCACAAAAGAGAAACTATTTTACCTTAAAATATCTTAAAAGCATTTTAAAAATAAGTATTTCCGCGATCAATTTGGCCGCAGCAATAAACAGCCGATTTTCTCGTTCTCGTCGAGTGAGTCTTTTTACGGACTGAAAATCATTTACGGTATACGTTCAGGAAAACGACATTTTGTTGAAGTACTGTCGGTAATATCGTGCGGCGATTACGTCGTTGATTTTCATCACGAAAAGTTTCCAGAGAACGCGTTAGTAAAAATTATTTAAAATCCCTCGCGCGGAAATGAGCGCTTCTGCGATTCCATCGCGCGATAGAATATCGAGTGATATCAGAGATCAGCGGCAACCATTTCTACTGCGCTGAAAATTTGACGGAAGATATTAAAAATGCTCTCATGGAAACTATCGGGTAACCTGGGTTCATTATTGGATTTCTACACATTTTTTTCCCATCTGTGCGAGAATCACTGTGGAAACGTTTCTAGTGATCGTACCATTCCAACGTTACATTAATGCTGTTATGATATGGTATTTTTTGCATATTGAAGGCGTTTCTAGATTTTCATTCAATTATCGTTTTTTTATTCTGGTTTGCGGAGAAAAAAAAAGATTTTAACAATAAAAAATATCATTTTGATCATTGTAGCTTATACATATGTAATAACCATATCGATTTATGTGAAGATTAATTGGACTGTTTTCTCGTGCCGTAGAGAGAGAGAGAGAGAGAGAGAAAGAGAAAGAGAGTCAAATTAGAATCAATAAACTATAAATTTTTATTTATCAAGTAATATAACGTAGCAAATATCACATAGTTTCACAATGTCTGACTATGCATTCGTTTGTCCGCCTGCATAATTTCTTAAAATTATAATTAATAATTTTAATTAATAATTTTTACGATTTAATTTTTTTAAATAATTCCGTTTTTGACAATAGATACCCAAAGATCTTTACTAAGCCAAAAAATTAATCAAATTAGACTGTAAAAGGGTCAAAATTTAGTAATATAGAAGAAATCAAACAATTTATCTTTTTCAAATTTTTTTCGCTGCACTTCTTTGTTACATCTACTGCAACTATTTATTTATTATTATTAAACCTCTTTTTAGTTTGTTTATCATTAGCTTTTACTTGTATTATAAAACTCTTTATATATTCATTTAAAATAATTAATATTGCTAAAATAACAAAATTAATACGATCAGTTCGTAAAATAATCTTTTCTTTATTAATCTTTTACGCAGAGGTGAATCAGAAGGTAGATGCGATCTAGCTATATTTTTCAATTGAGAAACATGTTTCCAACAAGCATATCTTTTAGTTCTTAACATCGTATTCTCCGACATTGCAACAGTTAGTTCTGTCGCCATACGAATTGGTCTCTACGACTGGAAATATCCCAAGGGGTATCTATATCCTTTGCTTCCTGGCAATTTCCTGTATAAACGCTGGTAGCTACTTTTACAATAACCATGGTCATACAACGTGGAAGCTTTCTTATAATCACTTGGGACTCGAGTCGGATTCCATTTTGTAACTTCACCGAGTTTACGACGCGTATCCACTGATCTCCCCAAAGAATATCAGCTAGTATGATTCTGCAAATTCTCGTTTCCACGCTCAGCTTTACGTAGTTCATGATCTTAATTAAATCACAGAACTAGTATTTAAGTATCAAAGATTTAATTAAAGAAGTTACCGTAATTACAATTAAGAAATTTAATTAAGTATTAATAGAGAATAAGAAGAAGAATGATGTACATTAAATGTAAAAAAAGTAACTCTTAATTATTTATTAATATAGAGTGGGCTAGATTAATAAAAAAAATATTTACTTAATTATTTTGACAGCATGTACCTTTTTTTTGTGCAAATTGATGATTTTTTTGACAATTTAATGCTCTGTATCTCAAAAAATGTAAATAATTTCTATATAGATCTTTACTATGTATATATACATCTTATTTGCAAAGTGAATTCAAGTGCAGTTTCTTTGAAGAGGGAATGTCAGAAAGAATAAAAGATATATTTCTTTTTTTGATATGAGCATAGGAAGATGTAACCATCTTTTTCAGAGTCCAGAATACCTTCCAAATCTCATTTCATAATGTCTACGATTCTATGTGTAGCGTGATATTTTATATGAATAATGCGCGGCGATATCCTAGCATTCCTCTTTACGTCATATATCTCTGCGTTACACATAATATGGAAATTTCTACCTCCAAGGTATGTACATGTACGTATATATCCAGATACGTGATCTTTACTAAATCTTCTTATTCCGACATTTCATTCAACGACACCTCACGAATAATGTTTATCGTGACATCTGCCTTAGTATTTCAGTATTCAACACTTATCCTATTTATAATGTATAAAAATATATTTCAATGAAATTTGTTCCATGATATAATTTAATAAACAATATTTTTACGTTGATTGATTTAATTTTTCTTACTGTTGAATCAATTTATTTTATAATATTTATAATGTCAATTTAACTATTTTTCAAAATATATATTTTTTACATTAAATAATATTTAATTAACGTATTGAATAACATTTGATGTTTTTCCTATAATTACTCGGGAAGTCATCTCAGTTTTTAAATATAAATAATCACCTGGAGTGTTTTTATACATCAATTAAAATCACTCGAGATAATTAACAATATTATATATTATTGATTTTTTTTTAATTTATTAGCATTTAAGAACATTTATAAATATAGATTTATTCATAATTTTCTGAAGAAAATAATAACCAAATAAATATTAATAATAACGTTAATAATAACGGAATAAATACGTTAAGCTAAGCTTATTATAACAACTCTATTTTTTTTTTAATAAAAATTTAATTAATATTAAATTTTGTATTACGAGTTTTCAATGGAATTACATATTTAAAAGTTTATAAAAAGTAGTTATTAAAAAAGATAGAAAATGTTTTGAGAAAGAAAACAGTATCCATTTTACAATAATTCACATTTTCTCGCCGCTGAAGTATAAAAGCACCTCAGGTGAGTATTCCCGAGTTAATGATGGATACAGATCTTAAAATAGTCAAACACAACAAGATTTGCGACGTTTACGTCGTCGTAATGGAAAGCTTCTCAGTACCCATTTCTTGCCACCACTTGCCATTGGGGTAAACCGGAAAACTCCGCCGTGGCACAGAGGAACCAGTCATTACGAAGGACTCACTGTTAACGTTGGGAACTGCGGGTAATTAGGAGAAGCCGCTCGTAAATAGCGCGCTCCAATGGCATGCCGGTTGGAACTTACGAGTTAGAATGAGTAGAGCACACCGGTTGAGAAAAGAAAGGAGGAAGAAAAGGAATTAGTGGTCCGCTTAACTCCGGAAATCTGTTATATTGACCTCGCGTTTCCTCGCCGGTGCGGAAGTGGATGGAAACCTTTTCGGTTTCCGGTGAGAGGATCTCATCGACGTGGCATCCATCTCGGCGAGACTAAAGCCGGATAATGGAAAAGCAAGCAGCGAGTTTTCCGCATATCCTATTAGTTCTTGTTGTTATCCTCTTTGAAAATGTACATTAAATAGCTGTTACAATTATGTACAAAATTCATTTTATTGAAATAATTTTATTTCTCTCCACGGAATTTTATATATCGACAAACAAATTGAGTTTACTCTTCGTTATTTCTTATTGAATTTCTCATACGTCGTATGATGACGTAAAAGCACAGCTCTACTCTTATACGCGGTACAGATTTATCGCAGAATCTCGTTGGAAATTTCTCGGTAGAAACAACAACACACTCATCACGAGATATCCAATCAGACGTGTAATGCCGCGCTTCTTGTCTCGTCCTAGCTTACAGCTCGCTTACTTAGTTTACACGCGCGAAAATAAATGTGCGCACACGCTACGTACATGCGAGTACGTCGGTTCGCACCTGGAAAACTAATCTCCGGTTACTGCTGCGGGATAATTGTGTTTGCCTTCCATTTAAGTTGTTTGCACATCTGTTTGCATCCTAGCTTCTCTTTCAGACTAACTCGTCTTCAGATTCAGCTTGCCATCAGACTACCATTCTGGCGTGTATCTTCTTTCTTCCTTGCTTTCATCGTTACTTCTCCTTTACTTTTCTCGATGTCGTACAGCAATCGGATCCTCTTAATTGTCCATTTAAATCGTATCCATTTAAATCCGTTTTCTGTTGCGGTGCATCAATTAAACTATTATTAATATTAAAGACGTGAGAGAATTTGAAGAAATATTTCAAGAATATTATACGGAAAGAACGATTTTGCTGCTAAAAATTTAAGTAAATACTGATCTGAAAATAATTTTGTTAGAATAAAAATTATGTGAGAAATTTAAGCATAATAAGCATTGCTGTAAAAACTTTTGATATTCTATCGATCAATTTGAATATTTTTTTAATTATTTTGATAATTCAATAAAATTATATTTAAGTCTGCATCTAGTTCAATTTTTAACTGTACTTCAGCAAGATCTTGTAAATATATTTTTTTTACGTTATCAAATATTACTATAATTATTATCACTAAATAATAATTGCTAAAGATATAAAAAGCGTATAACACATTATTATGAAATAATAAGAATCGCATGATCTTTCGAAATCCGTATCACACTTGCAATTTCAATATAGATTATAATGTCCTCTGGAGGAATGTGCAAGGGCATGGAAACTATCGAGACGAGACTTTGATAGAAGGAAAATCGAATAAGAAAGGGATGAAGAAGAAAGGGAAAATTAAATGAGATCGAAGTAAAGAAACGATAGATTTGCCTTCACTATAAATTCTAAAGGAATTTATGGGAGTTCTTTCTTATGTCTAAAGAACTTAGAAAGATGGGATTAAACGTGTAAGTATTAGTTATAAATTTCATTTATTATATTTTTTTAAAAGACTGTTAAATTTATATCAATTCTAATTTAAGCTGCCACTGTTTTTACACAAATCGTTATTTTATCCATTTTCATTTTAGTATAAAATAATGATATATTGAATAAGAAGTAGTGGCGACTTAAATTAGATTAAAATTGACACTATAGATTTAGAGTATATTAATGACAATACGTATTATATATTAAAGTGTATTTAACACATCATATTAAATAGATCGACGAGATGTATAGATGTATGCATACACAAACATGCTTTGTATGCATGAGTTTGTAATACGAACAACAATTATTCTAGTTGTATAGGCGTGAACCTTAATGAGCGGCGCATATGGCAATTAATGGTACACATCATCCCGCAATCATTATGATCGTCGCTTCAATTCTGAATCGCGCACGATCAATGCCCGCACGTTTTCCTGCGAGGATGATACGTTCCCACAGATATACCGGAAACGGAACAGCAATAGATCGGGTTCTCTCGGGGAAAGTGCGCGATCGAACTTTTTTAAGGCGCCCAGGTGAAAGAAGCTCACTTGCGCGCGGCCATCGCCCGTGTTTCTCTCCCGTTAGCTACCTTCTACGAGACACGAAGGAATGTCTCGATCCGAGATCCCACGCGGGCCATTAAGGTTGATGGAGAAGTTTCACGATTTGATCTACGAGAAGCAGGCAATCTAAAATAGCGCGAAGACGGGATCTCGTTCGTCTTACTGATGCAAATAACGCGATCTTTCCTCATTGATTCGATGAAACCGCTGTTTTGCGTGGTAAAAATAGATTAAAAACTTTAGTTCTTGCTTATCGTGACTTTTGTGAAATTTATAATACATAAACTGTCTCAGAACGCATTAATAGTTTGATTCGATTTTGCAACTAATTTTTCATAGCAAAATTATCAAATAAAACTCGTTATATATAATAATTAAAATTAATCTTTATTAATATATAATTAAGTTTTATTAATATTATTAATATAAATTAAATAAATTTTTTACACTTTCGAGTTCAACTATTATAAAATTATACAAATTTACACGATATGAGTATATATATATATATATATTATTATTAGGCACTAAAATCCATTTTGACCAAATACGATTCTCATCGTTTATGAATTTCTCAGTCCATTTTTACTTAATATGCCATTTATTAACATAATATAATTTGATAAATGATTTATCTGAAGCAATGATTTCGAATGCATATTAAAAATATGTTATATTTATGTTATGTTATATTAAAACTTTGTAATTTAAGATAATTAGAAACTTACTTAAATTGTGTAATGAAAGAGATAGAGAGAGAGAGAGAGAGAGCACTCAACTATTAAAATACACGTATGAAATAACTATTATTGCTTTTTAATATCGTATCTATTCCAGCATTATCATATTTGCAGAAAATAGCAGTTAATGACCACATTTATTGTACAATGATTGTGGTTATTTTCAATATTTATGTGTTAAACATTGTGATGAATCGGATTGATTTACCCAAAGAGCTCGGCCACATATTTAATGATTGAAATCCGTTGAATCTCAGTAACATTGATATTGCTACGGAAATTTGCCGATATGCTTCTCTGCATGAACTTGATTATATATCGGATTTAAATAATTCTGAAGTATTATCCGATTCTGTCATTTCAATTCATTTCAAGTATGAACATAAACTCGTTAAAAACTCGAATTAAGGAATTAATATTTTATTAAAAAGTTACTAATAAATCCTTGGCTTTTTGAACGAAGACATTAGTAGAAACTTAAAGTAAAGAAATAAAAAGATTTTAGAAGTATTTTTTAAAAATTCTTCAAAAGATATTAAAATAGTTTCTGCTACTTTCTCTCTAAACGCTTATAAGCAGAAGTTTCCCCATTTGTGTCATTACATTTGAAACTCGAAAAATTAAAGTGCATTTCTCGGTGAATGGGTGATTCGTAACGAAATTGCGGTCAGTGGAGGAACTTTAAATCGCACTTTCGCCGATAATTATTGAACTCATAACAGTGCGGTGTTCTTTATTCAGAATTATCGATTCGGATCGGACAAAAAAAGACCTCAACTTAAATTCAGCCGGGTCAATTAGCGTTAATTAATCGTTTCTGTATGAGGACCTCCTAGGTTGCGGCGCTCTAATTTCTTTTTTCTCCTCCGCCCACAAAATAGCCATCCCTTCATCCTTTCTGGATCCACAAGCTGAATTGCTACAGTTCGGTTTCTGCTGAATAATACATAAACCACTTTTAAAATCAAAAAGTTGCTCATCGTTTTTTGTTGCCGGTCTTTTTTTTCAACAGCTACGTTCGCGCCGGTAGGGCCAGTCGTGTGAATACTTAAACGCGCACAGCTGCCACTTCGTGTTATAACGACCGTTTTTTTCAAGGCTCGTCACCCTTTCCCTTCCACATTTTTCATTTTTTTTTATCTCTGGAAGATAGAGAGAGAGAGAAAGAGATGACACCTTTCTTTGTATATACGACAGTCTTCTGCAACACGAGAACATACGACACTAGAGTGAAAGCGGTGAAAAACAATTATGCGGTCCAATTAATGCCTCTTCTCTAATTATGCAAGAGATTATTTTTCCGCTGATAATTTACAATGGCTTTCATTTTTCTGTATACACGCAATAATGACTATTGTTAGCCTGATATTAACTATTAACTCTCCGCTTTCGCAATTTATAGATCTGATTGCTGTTGTTCGTTTGAGATTTGCGAAATTTTGATATTAATATGTCAAATTTTTTAAAAATAAAATATCAACAATGAGCAAAAAATAAAAAAATTATTCGATGAAATAACAAGTTAAATTAAATAAAGATCCGATTTGAGATAGAATTAATAATCTTTTTAAAGTAACATTAATTTAAAAGCAACAGTTTTCTTATTTAAAAATTTAATGTATTTATCTTACACAAATTTCTTTTGTATTTCTTAATGCCATCCACATCTGTCCAGAGTTAATTTTTATGTGAATAGGTGATGCAGCCGCAGCACTTCAGGCAAAATTAAAAAAAAATCTTTTTTTGAAAAAGAAAAATTGAAAGTTTTAAAGTTAATTTTTTTAATATTCTATCTCATAAGGATATAACTAATGAAAATTTAACTGCATAATATATTAATAAAAAATACAACTATAAAAATATATGAAAATTATTTTTGTGTTCTGAAAATTTAGAGTTAGACACAGATCGGAAAATAATTTTGAACCATTGAACCATTAATTGCATGAGAATCTCAAGCATAAGATGAGAAATACTGCAAAAAGTTCTGACATTCAGTTCGAATGTTCTACATAATTATTTTAATATTGTAATACAACTTATTTTTACATATAGCTCTACATATATATAGCTTTAGATACTTCAAGAAAATTGTCTTTTCTTCTCTTTATTCTTTTGAATGGAAGCTTATTCTAAAGAGTGAAAAATAAGTTAGTCTTCAAAAAGAGATTCAATTTTCAATTCTGTTCTAAAAATCTCATCTACCTACTTGCATTTTTTAATCATCTACTTATTTAAAAATTAACTCATTTAACATCTAAATTACTGCATGCGCTTAAGTCACGTCATATTAAGTTACTGGATATACATGTGATAAGTATATAAACTCTGCTTCCTGGGATGCAATCTGCTTTTTCCTCATTCTCCCTCTTCACCATGCAGCGACTTTAATTTTCTCCGGAGAGCCTCTATCTCGCTATATCATCGCTGTAAAAAACTTGCATGGAAGAAAAAAAGTTACGCGACTCAATTATTCCGTCCTCTTCTCGCACGGTAATCCTTAAGATCCAGTCAAGTCGCTCGCTTAAAAGACGAGCGATTTCTCGTGCTCGGAACGAGGTACTTTGTTTCACATTAAGAACTAAACGCCCTTTTTGCCGACCGCTTTGAATAAATTCTGTAGCTCGCGACTCGAAATGCCAATTCAACAACCGCGTGTGAAATCGCAGAGCCATTGCGCTTTTATATCAGTGATTTATAATTGAAAAAAATTTTCGGCTTATACAAAATGAATATAATTTAAACACAATCGCGGCTGCCTTGCAGATTATCGACCGAAAATTTATATATGAGTCACGATACATCACTTTTCATTATCGTACATCATGCAGAATTTGAGCTGTTATTCACTTTCGAGCATTTTTTTTTTATATTGCATATTTTAGACTCAATTAGGTAAATATTTTTAACAAAGGTATATTACAACAAAGAATAACTGTACTTTTAAACTTTATCTCTTTTTAATTGTCACAAGTATAAAAATTGTTATACAGAAGGACGGAATTAAGTTTAACTAGATATAGATTTAAAAATAATTTTGGATCATTAAAATAATTATATAGAATACTCAAATTAATTACTAGAACTTCAAAACTTTTTGCGGCATTGCTCATCATGCCTGAAATTTTTTTTTGCCCGGTTATTTATTTTAATGGTTTAATAAAATTATTTTTCGATTTGTATCTAAATTTTTACTCCAGAAAAATTTTTTCTTTAGTATCATTAATTAAATATTCATTATTTTATTTCTATTAGACTTTTATTATGATCGTTTTAAATCATATCTATCTAGCATACCATACAACGCATGATTATCGATCGGCAATGCACGGTGAAAGCTTTCGTAACATTTAAATTATTATTCGTTCTTGATGCACTTCTGACACGCGAAATCTTTCCAGTTGTTCAATCGCAAAAGATGTGATTTGTATATGTCATGCCGCCAATTACTAAACGTTAAGTCCGACATTTTCTTGGCGCAATTAGATAAGAGCACATCGTTTCTCTCTCGTCACTCCCACACTCTTTAATTGCATGAGGAAGATACCGAACTCGATGCAAGGTAATCGTCCATAATTATTACACATCAAGTTCGGGATCTCTCTCTCGTATGCAATTAACTGAGAACACGCTCCATTTCTCCATTCCCACGGTGGAGATAAAATCAACGTGAATCTCTCTCTCTCTCTCTCTCTCTCTCTCTCTCTCTCTCTCTCTCTCTCTCTTCACAAAAATAATATAAAATAATAATAATATCTATTATACATAAATTCTATACAATAGATTGTTAATAGTCCTTATAATTGCATTCTAAATTTCTTGCAGTAAAATTTCATTCCAAAAAAAGTAAAAATACAACTTTTCATTTCAAAGGAATGAAATCTTACTCCAAAAAGAGTGAAAATTGTCACTCTTTTCAAGAAGTGAAATATTTTTCACTTTTTTTCAAGATGGTTATATTTTCATTCTCTTGGAGTGAGATTTCACTGTAAGAAATCAGAATGTGTAGCAATTCTTTTTGTGTACAAAGAATTCTGAATATAAAATTAAATATCTATATCTGGATCAATTTTTTTCTCAACAAGTTTAAAGAAATTTTTCTTTGTTCTATACGTATTAACCAGATATTTATAAAACTTTTTTTGTACTATACATTTTCCAATATATGCGTACGCACTGATGCTCTTCCTGCTGAACCGAGGGAAAGTTCTCTCACGTGTGCATGTTATCTATGTACCGTGTGTCTTCTTAACGCGCCGATCTCTCGGACGACTCTCATTTATCTCGGTCTCGCTTCGTGTCCGCAACGTGACTCAATCTTCCCTCACGTAAGGAGCTTCACGTGAGATCCCACGTAAGAGAGTCGCATCTTATTCCGCCGACTACTGCGTCCACCCCCGATCACGATTCTATCTCGTCGATTTCAAGATCTTTTTGCTTCATCCTCTCGTTTTAGTGGAAATACGTGAACTCCGCACGAGCAGATGAACTGCGGCGCACGTTCCTCGTAAAATACTTTCCGTCTAGAAAACGCTAGATATTTCGTTGCGATATGTCGGAAACGTGTGGAGTAAATTTGACTGATAGCCCCATAATCTCTCGACGTGTAATTCCATTGCGAGCTTCACGACGAGCGTAACTATATGCGGCATTAATCAATGCGAGATGAACCTTTCTATTCATTGATTCTCATGTTGGTCCGAGAAAGCATCAAATAGCAACGTGATATGTCATCATATATCATATTCACTCGTCGTTAAGGTACACGAAAATTATTAACTCATTACTAATGGCATATATAACATTTGAAGAGATCATTATATGATGAGATTCATTTCATTTGCATCGCAATATCAAATTGTGAAATTTTCATATATCGACAATTTTTTATTATCTAGAATAGAATATAATGCGATCTGATGGATCACGTATCTAGTTGCATATTTTTGAAAGTGATCAATCGATTCAATGTGATTTTCTAGTTTGGGAAGCTGAAAGTATATAAATAGATTTTAGATAATGTAATGTTCATAGAAAAAACGGTTTTACTGGAGTATCTAAAAATTTAACTAGATATAAATCTGAAAATAATTTTGTTGAGTCATCAAAATAATGTGTGTAGAACGTTTAAGCGTTAATGACAATGTTGCAAAAAGTTTTAACATTCTAGCATCCAATTCGGGTGTTTTGCATAATTATTTTGATGATCCAAACAAATTTTTTTTAGATTTATTCCCAATTAAATTTTTTAATATTTCACATTGAGAAAAAGAAATTTTAATAGATATTTATTGGAACAGCTCTTAGTAAACATTTTTACTAAATGTAAATGTATATTTATTTGATTCAACTGTCATTTTTTTATTGAGTAAATATTTATTACTGTAAGTAAATGTTTTTTTAGTTTATTTAAAGAAATATGTATTAAGGTTTAATAAATTTTTTTTAGCGTAGTTGTTCTTTTTGTATACGATGCACAGAACAAATATAAATTGATTCAAGTGGCAGAAACGGTAGATAAGAGGTCGTTGAGAAAGAAATTCATGGTGTACGAAACATTATCATTGTCTATACATAACCCACTGATGTTTATGTCTCCCTTTTCTTGGATGCGAGCGTCGTTGCAACGATGCAATAAAAGTCACACTACATATCCCTTGCCGCAGTTCGTTCGTATAATTAATGTAATGTTCACCGCGGTTGTTTAAATCCAGACAGTATCACGGCGAATGAGATGAAATACGTAAGAAGACGAGAATGAGACGATGAAATGGGAAAACGTGGCCGGACGGAAGAGTGCAATTGTGGCAGCTTCGCGGAAATTACGAGCTTAAAGGAGGACACCCAGAGAGAAATGAAACAACGCCTCTCTCAAAACTTATACGAAATTAGGTTTTCAATTTCTCTACCTGGCCAGCGCGACAACCGTCCGTTGTTCTCTTTATTTCGCAGTCTTTCTTTCTCTCTCTTTCATCGCGCCATCCCAAATTGCGGAGAAAATAGAAATGCTGCTACGACGAGCCGTAAGCGGATGCAATCCTTTCGCTGGATTACAGGCGGGAAAGAGAAAGGAAAGGTATAGTGAAGAGAAAAAAAGTCACTCTGCATCTCCTCTGCGACCACTCAGCTTTATTTACATTCTCCTATAGGTTCGTGCACTATCTCGACGCTGGGCGCGAATTGAAATCACGAAACTAAGTCGCGAAAAATAACTGCTTATGGATATTTCACCGCCGGCGATCTTGCGGATTTGCGACGCTTTATAAGATATATGAAAAATATCCAGATTAGATAGCAGCTGTACACACAATGAATATTTATAAAGCTCCATCATTTCTCAATTTCTAAGACATTTATTCGATTTAAATTTATTCGAGAAACGTATCGTAAAATGTGCTTTCAAACTAAATTTTATATTGAACTGCACAATTTCGTCTCTCACAAAATTTTATTTTTCTGTTACATGCCTTTCTGCACATTCGATTTGCACGCATTTGAAACAACAGAGGCCTAAAGACTATAACTTTCATGACGAGAGTGTTAAAAGGCATTAAAATCATAGCGAGAATAATTTGGCAATTGTACCGCGTTCCAATGCTGGCCAATAAATCCAGCTTAACGAGATTAAAGGACAGACAAATTCAGTAGCGGCACCATCAAACGTGTATTCGAGCAAAAACGAAGTTTTCGAATTTTCTACGGCTGTGCATCGAACGGTATTGTCGATGTGTGGACACACTGTCATAGCCGATGACGAATAGGCAATATACAATGCGATGCACAGACCAGTGAACCAACAGCAAAATCGCTTTTTCTTATTTGCATAATTTACCACGTTGCGCTACTCTACCCAGAGAACAGAATATCGGCATCATCTACATATTCTACATAAATGATCTGTTGAAACTAGCATTCTCTTTATTCATGGATTTTTTTATATGTATTTATATTCAGGGAAGAAGAAAAAATGTATAACATTACATACACAATGATATGATAACAGCGCGTACTTGAAAAGAAATTTATTTTGATTTTTTCGCAAAGGATTTGTTTTTTAATACAAAATAATTTTTATTTAAAAATCATTGTTAACCGTTTCTACAATACACACTAATGATACGAAAACCTAAATCGTTTCTCATGCGTTATGGCAATATGAAATTTCCGCTGGGAGAAATCCGAACAATCCATATTGACATGAAATTATCCTTATCGCATTGTCACGAATATAATGCAATTTTCCAACATACTCCGAATTGGTTGCATTTTACAATATCGCTGAGACTGTACTGATTGTATCTATCAAATAATAAAATTCCCAAATAAAGCATATATAATGTTAAAAAATACAAAACCTATAAATTCTTCAATTGTGAAAAATATGTATTGAATTTTAAATAAAAAATGTGTGTTGATCTTGATAATGTATATTACAAATACAGGTATATTACAAATAATATCAAGATTATTGATATTAATTGTTATCAAAATCAGCAGAAATAGCTGCAGAATTGAATTGATTACATTTACAGTTAATACAGTAACTATATTCTCATTGAAGCTTTTTATTTTGATACATCATATTTATGCGTCCACTTTATGTGCGAAGTTGTAATAATAAAACAATTTAATAATCATTAAAATACTAATTTTAAACAAATATTATTTATATTTAAAAATAACACATTTAAATATTTTTGATAAAAATAAGAGAATAATGAATGGTATATCATATATTTTTCCTTCTTTTTCGAATAATAATTTCACAAAGTAATTACGAATTTTGTGTGAAATTATTATCCATTTCAAGTGAACATACTTACTAATTGAATTGATCTTTCAATGAAGTGTATAAGAATCGATTTTATTCCACTTGCTAATCGTTATTATTTATTAGTTGACTTATTTTATGTCTTGTTTAAATATTATATTTGATATATAAAATTAACGTCGAATAACTCGGAAGTTGCCATACTTTATTATTGTTATATTTCACGTAAAATAAAAAAAAAGATAAAATTCTGCGAAAATAACTTTTGTTCGTAAATAACACTGGCGGGGAAACAATCAAAATCCTTTATTCTTGTTAAACAAGTCTCCGATCTGCTGCGGTAGCAACTCTGCCAAGTCAAATGTTGACCTGCTCCTATACAACCCAGCGATCGTTCTTGATCTTCATGAAATACGGTTTTCGATCATGCTATGAGCTAACAATTGAACCCGCTGCTGAGAAGGCAGAATTTAGTTCTTGAACTAATTAATCTTTGGATTAATAATTTCAAGAATCGATAAACATAAAACAGAATTATATATTACTTTTTGGATTATAAAACAATAAAGAGTATAATACAGTATTTTGAACAATAAAATAATGGAATAATATCGCGTCAAAATTTAAACTTGATAAAATTTGATTTAATAAAAATTATTCGCAAAACTCACAGCGTAGAGCAGATTAAATTACGCTGTAAATGTATAACATATGGCTTTAATTTAAAAATGTAAATATATAAATTCGTGGTAAATTTGCATCGTGCAAATATCGTAATGTAAAATGTATCGTAGTTACAAAATCAGAGCATTATAAAAGAAGAAATTACTTCGTAATATGAATATCCATCTCGATGTATAGCTTGGATTCGAACAAATTTATGTCGACTGCAGCTGGTTTTTATTACCTATTTTAACGCCATAAATGGAAGTATAAGATATATGTTACGGTAAACATTCGATATATAATTTGAAATATTGTGAAATTGAATAAAATGTGATAGTACGATGTATTTTAAAGCTAATCATCTCATCTAACAAATACGTCGCAATTATGCACAATTGCAAAGGAAATAAAATTATTTGTTAATCTTACATATGTACGTAAATTTTAATTACATTTTTTTATTTTGCAATCACGGTTTTATTTTTGCGAATCAGATTTTAATTGACAGCTTTTTGACAGCAATCTGACAAAGTGGCATTAAATCAAGCAATTTATATGACTTCGAATTGCGCAGGTCAGTTGACTGTCCTCGACGTCATATTGACTTTGATGAAGTGGACCCATGGCATTCCCAACAAGGTTGTTCATCGAAGATTTGTCAAATATTTCTGACGCTTAAATTAATGTCCTCGAAAATAAAGAATCATGCGCGCTTGATCTGGCTGCTTTCCATCTTTTTTATGTTTTCGTGTTTTTCATATCATCAGTAGAGTACAATCATTTCAAACTTGTATCTAAGAAATAATCGAAAACAAATGAAAATTTATAATTATAAGTAAAAATTAAACCGATAAAAATATATCAAATAATAGAAAAAGTTCCATTTTCAATTTAAACGGATCTTGACATTTATATTATTATATACCTATATTATACACCTATATTTATATACAAATTTATAAATTTTTCGTTTAATATTTTTCGTTTCATTTATAATGAAACTTTCTATTACATACTTCGGTTACGTTTGATTACGTTACGTAAACAGTTTATGCACATACATTTTTATACAATATAGTTAGAGAGAGAAAATATTTAGCTAAATGTCAAGATTAGGGTTAAACGACTGTCGTTGAAGCCGCTGCTAGAAAGTTTAAAGATTATCTCGCAGTCTTATTACGCGCGTAAAAGCGTGAAAAGGGAAATATCAGTTTAATAAATCTCATCATAAGCTTTTGCGGAGAAATCGCGTTTATATCGGCAGAGAGGCTATACAAACATGCGGAAACGGAGAGTGACACGAGGGGCAAGCAAGAAAGAGGAAGCTTATTTCGCTCGTATCCAAGGCCTTGTCATGAATATGAAAACCAAGGGGGGAGTACGTGTAAGTTATAGCCGCATTACTTTCGCCACACTAGAATCCCATAGAGACATCCCCTTCTTCTCTCGTTCTCTCTTTCTTCTTTCTCCTCATACAGACATCCTGGCCTTCTTCTTTTAAACATATATTTTCAGGACGGTGCGCGCGCGCTATTCTTTTGTTTATCGCATTGTATGTGTATATACATGAGTACAACGAAACTGGAGCCTTCGGCCAATTTCCCCGCGTTTCCAGTTTTACGCTCAGTGCCGCAACGGAAAATATCCGTCACAAATGGTATTGAAAATTCTGGAAAAATAGCTCGCTATTTACTTACTTTGAACAATAATGTTGATTGTACTTCAAATAAATACGTCGCGAACATTTACATATGCACGATCAAATGCATTTGTGAACAATAATGATCCTGCATTTAATTACCCAATGATAGATCCGTGAAATTTTCTACAAATTATGGAAAAAAACAAAATTATTATTCAACGATTTGGAACACGCAATCGATCGCGAGATGGATTTGTGTGAAATTATATCCATCAATGTGCAATTAATGCCAATTTATACGAAAAGAAGATATTGTCTTAGAAGACTTTCCTCTTTCTTACATGCTATTTCCAGAAATTTAAAGCCGCGAAAAGCTCTCCTGGTTATTCCAGTAGTATTATACCGAAAAAATGTTAATAGGGTAGTTTCACGTTGCCATTTCTCCCAGGGGCATTCTCGGGCTACGAGGCTGTTTGCGGTGGTGCCGTCACGCGAAAATAGAAGACCGAGGTATTTTCTAGTGGGATAAAGAATAATAAAGTGAAACCGGATATTTTCTGCGGTGATCTCGAACTGTCGCGAGAGGGATCTTCCGGGTGGAATTTTGTCCGGATAGAAACAGCGTATGCAGATACATTTCAGGTTCGGATCCTGGAAAATTACAGTTCGCTGCATTAACGTATCAGAGCTCGCAGTAACTCGATCCATATTATTATTACATTCGCAAAATATTATTTACTCTCGATCATTAATCAAGTCGTATATTGTATTTCAAATATAGATGAATAATAATATTTATTAACACGTGCGCTCATTCATATTGCATATCAGTTACATACATCTACTTACATACAACTACTAATTAATAAATAATGGCGATGTAATATATTCTGTAACTATCTTGACTTATGAACGAGAACATGAAAGTTACACAAAATAAAGGAGTTTGAGACGGTGGATGTGTGTATATATATATATAAGCGTGTAGATATACAAAGACGTATGTGGATACAGCAGGTGCATTCGGGAATGGAAGACGGAAGCCTCTAACTTGGCGCCTGGGAGTTTGCCGGGAGGGTTTGATAATTTGCATAACATCACGAGTATATAGAGGATAATCTGTGATAACTTCTCCTATCCTGCTTATCACTAAGTAATAATATAATAAAATAGTTACGTGCCCCTATATACATTAATATCACCAACAAAACGATCTCTTGACATGAATTGTAATTACTCATTTTTTTTGCAATATAAAATCTTATTAAAAAGTGTATAAATAATCTCTCTCCCCCTCTCTCTCTCTCTCTCTCTCTCTCTCTCTCTCTCTCTCTCTCTTCCTTATTTTAAAAATAACACGAATAAAAAATATGATTTTTTAATTATTATCATAAATGAGTTAAGAGTAAGATTACTCTATCAATTATGAAAAGTAATTAACTTCACAGTCCGCCCGCCCAATAGCACTTATGTCCTCAAGATTCTTAAAGAGATTATAGTACCTCAAGAGTGATATTTTGAGTTGTCGTTTTTGTAAATAAAAAGGGAAGTGTTCTACAGAGAACGTTTAGAATTATGATAATTTTAAAGAATGAAATTTGAAGAAGAAATTGTTTTATTTTGAATTTAATCACTTTAGCTGATCAAAATAAATATAAACTATTAATGATATTTCGAGTTATGTCACTTTTTGATGAATTATTCTGGATTTATTATAATTTTTAAAAGATATCAAAATTGTAACTCAAAAAGGAGTTTAGATTTTTAAAGGTTGTGAAACGAAAATAACAAAATCATTTGATAGGATTTGTACTAGATTTCTTTTGTCGATATTATTTTATAATTTTCTATTAAATGAAAAATTTCCCCCTTTTTAAAATCTTTATTTCTTTTTAGTTATATCTACTTTGGAATAAAAGAACATTATACTCATTGTTCTCAAATAATTATTCGATTGAAATATTCAGAAATATGTACGACATCATGAAAAATGTAAACAGGATGCCATTGTGAGTACGATTGTACCATAACAGAATGATATCCTTCTAATAATAAATTTAACAAAAAGACATGGCCGAAATTCTTTACATGTAATTTATTTATGTGTTCCTTGGGAGATATTTGTGCAGGAACAATCATAGGATACTGTCAAATTTAGTCGGCTATTGCTTCTCTTGCGCGAACAAGCGTATCCCTAACTCGATTTAGTAGCTGTCGGAGCACTTACCAACCACGCAAGTTCCTGGACGTTGCTTGTACTGGGAGCATTTACTGAAAGCCCACGGAAATCGATATGTGTTAAGCCTTGTATTCACGATGCTAGAAATCAGACCGAGATCTCAATCAGAAAAGAATTGATCAATCGCATTGATTAGTGATTGAATTGTTTATGTAATTTGTTAATTCTTTCTCTGTTCTAAAATCTCGAAATAATTTTTAGCATCGTGAACACAAGGCTTTATTCATGTCAATAGGATTATCCAGATCCGATACATTCAGATCTCATTGTGGTGCACACAAGCCATTCGTGACTAAGAGAAAAGTATTCTTGCACTCGTGTGAATAAAGTTTTGGTTGGCGCTAAATTGTAGGAAGCCGCGAAATCGCTAGATAGCTGCATATTCGCCGGCCATAAGAACGAGCCGGAAATTCGAATCCTATAAGGACAGTTTGCCTCCGATAGGATCACAGCTGACAATTGAAGTGTTGAAATGCCGTTCAAACACGTTGCGGTCAGAAAACTTCATCGCAGGATCGGCGAATTCGCGTTATCCAAGTAAAACCTCTATCTGATAATCATGCGGTCTCCGCGATGAAAGAGAGAGAGATTCTTTTGACTCTTTAGATATTATCAAAATGACGCATTGTAAACGAATGTCTTTCTCTTCTCCTAAAAACACAAAAAGGTGCAAAATGCACATTCTTGCACATTCCTAACAGCTAGTTTTGGAGGACATCTAAAACGTTACTGCGAAAACGGCATCGTAAATCGCACGGTCGCACGAAAAGTTGGCGACCACGCTCTCGGACTGGCCATAATTCCCGCTCTCGGCTGGCAATTTATAATCCATCGAGCCATCGTCCAGAGCGGTGGAACACGGAGCTAGACGCAGAGCCGTAGTTTCCGGCTCTTCTTTTATCTACGTCGTGCGTTCGCCGCGGATATCCGTGAATAACAATGGACCACCATCGCACTCTTTCGACCCGCTCGGTTATTTTGCCACTCGTGGAGAACGCTTTAACAACAGGGGTGGAGATAAATGTGTGTCGGCCGTGCGCGCGTGTCGCGGCTGGTTGGACAGGTGAATGATGGAAAGCCACGTTTTCCGATTCCCGAGATGTTGCTCCGCGTGACTTGACGCTCAATAGCACGATGCTACACGATGTCAATCTTTTCAGCGTAGAATTTCTATTCACTTATTTCCATTTGATGTTGATGAACAATAATATTTTGCATGTATTAATGAAGATGTTAATCATGTAAGAATATAAGTAACTACAACAACAAGTTGATAATTAACTCAAGAATAAATTGAATTGAAATTAAAATTAAGGATATTATGATTATTTAATGCCAGGCAAAAATTAATCAAAAAAGCCAATATCCAATCAAAAATATCGTGATACGCCCTGCAATCACCTGTAAAAAACAAAACAAATTATTTGACTTAATAGCTTATATAGTTCATTATCATATTTTGCTGCAGTTTTAGGTAAATAACTTTTAGGTAAATAATTTCTAAGTGAGTAAATAGATACAACTTCTGCACAAATATATTTAGAGTTTTATTAGCATATGTAACAAACTTGATTTAATGCAAAATCTATTTCTTCATCAAATTTACAAAACATAATTTTAGAATCGAAACAAACAAAAAAATTAAATAAATTTTTAATTAATATAAAAGAATATACTCAAATTTATACTCAAATTTACACAAATGCTCAAACGTAATAATAGAACAATCTATAATTTTTTATAGTTTTGATAATATTTTGTGTTGTCTTTTTTAATTTACATTCATAAAAATAGACATAAGAATGTTAAACATTAAAATTTTGACTCGGTATTTATTTCCATGTTTCTTTTCCTTTTTTTTTGTTTTCTGAAACTTATAGTTTACTAAGCATAAATATTGATATAAATGAAGAAAAAATTAAAAAAAAAATAGTTATATTTAATATTCTGCATACATTATATGAAATAAGTATTATATTCGCGAAATCATTAATCTTCGAATGCTGAGTGAAGAAGATAAAAACAACTATTAATTGAAGATATATATAATTGATGGGTCAGTAACTCGATTCGTGACTCAGTAGACTATACGACTCGCCGAGAGAGAGCTCATACGTCGTAATTAGCAAGAAATAAGGACAACGAAAGAGAGAGAGAGAGAGAGAGAGAGAGAGAGAGAGAGAGAGAGAGAGAGAGACAAGGAGAAACACATAGAAAGAGATAGATAGCGGAAAAGTCAAAGCGAAACTCTATGGTTTCTAATGCATCGCCTGGGGATCGACCTTCCATCGATTTGTCCGCTTGCTAATGTTTGCCGCTTTTACCTGCTTCTATCACTCCATGTTCCGAAAGAGAAAATGTCAATCTTCTCCTCCAATTTATCAGAGAAAGGATGCACTAGCTGGGAGAAAGAGAGTATTTACGTATTGCTCGACGTCCCGAATGTTTAGCAGGTCTGCCCATTATTCTTGACTCGACTAGTTTTGACGCAGCTCTTCTCCCTGCGGGTCAAACGTCGATATACACCGTCTTGCCGGAAGCGATGAATGTAAAGTGTAACTACAGATGTGTAATTTACCATCAGGTGTATCCTTAATAATTTGTTCGCTCGATTATCGTATGATACTATTTCATGTGTAAAGCGTAATTAGTCTTTTTTTCTTACTGAGAGAGTAATTAGTCTGTTTTTTCTTCCTAAGAGTGAAAAGCTCATTTCGATGAGACAAATTATTCTTTCAAAGCGATATAAAAACTTAAAATAAAAATAGCATCAATCATTCTCCAGGGTACCAATTTGGATCTCTTCGTGATTTACAATAAAATAAATTGCTTCCTGCATACCTAAAAAAACAATTCAGGCCTCCATTTATACTACTTAATTGACTGTTTTGCAATCTATCCTTAAAGATAAGATTTATTTCTTATTACATCATGACGTACATTTTAGCTTTTCTTGATGTATAAAATTATTTCTCTTCTGAAAACGGAATGTAGTGTTATTTGAGTTAATCGCAGAGGAATCCACCACTTATGTGATTCCTCTAATTGAAATAATCTCCTCACTCGAAGCTAGTTTCCTTATGCTAAAACTGTAAATAATTTAAGGATCAAGAAGCTGAAACATGAAAGAATTGCATAATTACTCATGAAACACGCAGCCCGTTCTCCTCTCTTCGTATAATACATACAGTACATTCCGCCGGTCGGAAAGTTAGATCGTGTTGATCCTTCGAGGATCGTCCGCCGGAACTCCCGTTACCTTAAGTAGCTAGTTCCACGATGGCAGAACGAGGTAAGTTTCGAGTTCCATCGTGAAACCGCGATATATAGTAGCTGGTCCAGCAGAGTAGTGACTCCGGTCCTCATTGTGTCTCGCATCCACCTGTGCGCATCGATCCGTACCTTCCTCTTCGTCTCAAAGCCTTCCGGAGGAGAGTCTACTCAGGCAGGACTTGAATAATGATACTGACGCGTCCGGATGGACAGGTTTAAGGACGGCTCGCATCACTTTACTAGCCAATTCGGCGAACCGAGAGCAATGCGATGCTCTTCCGCAGCTTCATTAAGCGATTTCTCGGAACTGTCTTGTTCAATTCTGTAGTTAATTAATCATTTCCTGCGAACGAGAAATATGAGATTTGACAACATAATCTCTTTTGCGAAAGAGTTTTATTCTGTACTTGTTATTTTAATATATTTTTAATATAAAATTGAATTTAATTGTGCATAAAATGCTATTTGTTTTATTATAAAATAATATTTTATTTTATGTGTGTTGTCAAAAATTTATTATACTTGACAATGTTTTAAAGAGTGATTCGCATATTTTAGAAACTTTTTAAAATGAAAAATTAAACTATAATTATGTAAAAAAAACTTATAGATTAGCATTAAATCCTCATTGCATTTATGTTTGCTCAATTCGGCTACAACCGTGAAGCTGTGAGAAAGATCGATGTTCCGATGAATTCTTGATGAAAACTGAGTGGATTGGGTTTTCATGGTCATGTATCGTAACTAAGGAAAACGAGAGTTACGAATGATTGTAAATCACTTATACTAATAATCACGCAACAAATAGGATTTAATTCGATTGCTAATTAATATTTTTAAATTTTTGTTTTTTTTTACATCACATGTATTAATTTATATATAAATCTGAATATCTCTTAATAATCTATGTACGCAGAAAGAGAGAGAGAGAGAGAGAGAGAGAGAGAGAGAGAGAGAGAGAGAAACATTTATACAAGAAAAGAAAGGGAAAAAGAGTTTTGCAAATAATTCAAGACTTAAAAAAAACTCCTTATACTATCACTGTGTTTAAATGTTTCGAATATCGTAGATTAATATGCTACTAAACTCGCCTAATATCGATATATTCGCATATATGCATACGTCTACCTTCGACGAGGTTTTATAGTGTTTCTAAATTTTCCTCGATAAAATCGGTGAAATTTATGATCTCCGCCAGTTAAAGTGTGCGCTCTAATTCTGCATTAGAGTCGCTACGCATATAAGAGGAATGATGGCATAAACTTTTCATAAGGTAAAAAGCTAACTAACGATCATATATATGATCGTTTAAAGAAAAACAAATTAACTAATATAGAAAAATAATAAAATAATAAAAATTCACCGTGACAAAATTTACATTTTATGGCACGATATATAAACATATGGTTTTGAAGTTCGATAATAGCTTTTGATATTAAGAGGCTTTTATGAAATCCACTTTTCAACACAGCAATGTGTATCGCAAAAATTGAAAAAAACATGTTATGGAAAACTTGATTACTTAAAAAGCAATTACGAGTACAATCTATTGCAACAAAATGTGATTACCACTATGGGTCGCAAACATTATTCGTTGGTTTCGACATAAAGTTGGATATGCGTTAATATATAAAGCAGAGTTGCATAATACTATTACGCGTCCACTAGATGATTCGTACTCATATGTGAAGTTAATTGGCAACGACGATTCTGCATTTTTCCAATTTCAGAACTATTCTTTTAAATTACGAGAACAATTATGTATATCGAAGCACCCAATCCTTCATAATTACCAACAAAATCGATTATTGTGACACCTGACCGACGAGGCATACACATTTACGCAGTGTGATTAAACATTCAATTACCACCAAAATGATTACATTTATACTTGTTTTGTGCGCATTTCGAAGTCTCGAACTCGTAATCTGATACATGAATTTAAACGACTGATCAGTTGCTGCAAATTAATCCCTTCCGCTCGTATTATTCCGATCGCGTTAACGACACTGCTGTGAATTGACACGTATCGACGCTATCACGCTCAATTAAATGATATATGCTCGTTGCCGAATCCTGATTAAATGCCAGATTCAATATTATCAGTTTTATTTTGTATTATCGATTTACATTGTCAATATGATATGTCTCATAAAATTGTAATATCGTTTAGCAAATGGCAAATTGAAAATTTGTTTAATCAAGTCTAGATTACTGCATTTAATGGAATATTTTAATTATCGTATTTTACATCCTTCTTAAATTTGCATATCTGATTCAAAATATAAAAATTAAACCATATTATACGTTTTACAAATTTTTTTTAAACGAAGGGAAAAAGATTTGTGTCGACGCTTCCTAAAAAATCTATAAAAGCATTTAAAACGTCAAATTTTGCATATGTCACACATGTCATGTTGGCGTCGAGTGTTTTTCCAACCCATAAAAGTTATACAAATAAAGTATGTATAAAAAACCGAATATCTTTTATTTTACTACGCAATGTTTTCAGAAATTGTCCAAAAAACGGATGTGCAGAATGTTTTCTCGTAAGTGCGTCTGTGTTTTAAAAACGGCTGCTATACAGACTATTCATACGAACGAAAGAGAAAATCGATACTAACACTCGCGTGACCGGACCACCAATGGGTTCGATAGCCCCGTAACTTCGTTAAAATAATATTTGTGTACCGGCACAATCCGTTCGAGCGTGTCGTACAATGCAGGAGTGGTCTCCTATGACAGAGAACGACGACGAGCAACTCGTTAGCTTTGGGCGGTTCGCACTCATGGGAGTTACGCCGCGTATTTCGAGCCCGTCACCCGCAAATGGAAAAGCAATCAGCGATGTCTTCAATACGTCACGAGAATCGAGACTTATTGAGCCCAGAATTTCCAGAAACAGAGGAAATCTATATTCGGCACTTTCAGAATTGATTGTCGCGAATGGAGCAAAACAAATCTTCGAGAAACATTGACAAAGTTAAAGGATGTCATTAATGGATTTTATCGACATATTTAGTTTGCTTTTGTTTCATATCCTGGTCCATATTTATAAGAAATATTATTAGGCACGAAGAACCGTCTTGATCATATTTTTTATTCATGTATGTCTTCTCTTTCAATATGGTCCATATCTTCTTCAGGAACTCATCGTATAAAGTGTAGTTGGAAAAAGGAAAAGTATACGTTCTTGCGAGTGCTGTATAAAATGTTTGTCATTTTACGCTGTCCGTAAGACGTGTGTAATCCATTAGGAGCGGCGTTAAAACTGTAGCCAACAACAATGTATCGTCTGAAACTTTGTGCGGCATACCATCTCTTCCTTCTCCTTCTCCTCTGTCTTCTACGCCTCCTCGTTTTTCGTGACATCAAACAGATCTGTAAACCAGGGCGCGATGCACTCTGATTTCATAGGATGCAATCCCGTCGGTAACGCGCTTTTGCAGCTAGCATGGGAATGCTTTTTGCATTTTCCGAAATTAACGTTCATCGCACGGACAAAACACGATTCGGGAGCGCACAATGTCCTGGAGTAACATGATTTTTGGCGATAACGCGATTTGCGCGTTCGCCAACCCGTTCAATGCATTTTGCAATGCGACACAAAATCACGCGCGATTAATGTATCGCCCCATTAAACTTCTATCTGCGTATTAAAAAGAATGTTTATAAATGTAACACACCGAATTTGCAAAATGAAATCAATGCGAATTCAGCGAAGTTTATAATAAACGATAAAAAAAGGATTAAAAATCCCTGGAACATAAGATTGCATGTGTACAATTTTATATTTCAATATTCTTCATCATAAAAAGAGCGATTTTGCTGAAAGATCCAAAATTTTGCTGGGTACATCAAAAAATAATTTTGGATTATCAAAGTAATTATTTGTTGGAAAATAACAAATAATGAGCATTTTGCAATGATGCAAAAAATATTTTAGTAATCAGTTTGAGTTTCCAACAAAATTATGATGATCCAAAATTGTACTTTTTATGTAATATTTATTTGCAATGTCAGTAATAGATCATCGTATTTGTATATTAATTTTCATTGATTAGCGCAACGTTTCTCTATTTTATCTATGATTTATTGTCACAATATTATTATGTCACAATAAATAATAAACTTAATTTAATCGTGTTCATATTAGATGGAGGATCATTAAATTGAATTAAGAATTCAACTAGTTTTGTTTACCTAGGAATAGTACATCAATATCAAATGTTTAATTATTTATAATATCTATCTTTTTGTTAATCTCTGTAATCCCTTTTAATAACTATTTTGAAGCTTTGTTATACTAAAGTAATAATATTACACTTAAAAGCTTTAAGTAATATAAGTTATTTTTTTCCGATGTGTGTATATTTCATCTTCGTCTACTAGGATTAGTATGCAGCCGTTTTATAAAAGAAGAGATCACGACGAAAATAACTTACACTTAAATAATCACTAAAATCGAATTGGAAGCAGAAACTCAATTGTCACATTTTTTGGTGTTGCTTTTTTGTTCCCTGGAATATTCGTTCTCACTTCGGTGATGGATTAAAAATTTAATATCCAGTTCCGTGCAAGCTCGCTCACGAAGTGAGCATTGCACGAAGGTTTCTCGAGTAAAAAAGGCTCTATTTCCGTAGACTACCGAAACGTCCTAATTTCGTTTTGTGTCCTTTATGCGTTTTTTTGTCTTTTTCTTTATGCTCATAGTTGCACTTTTGCACAAACATCTTAATTTATAAGTATTTTAATAGAGTGCAAGAAATACAAGATTATAAATTATAATAAATTAGAATATTATATTTCTATAACTTTTGTAATAAAAATTTATTGCGCTTGGTATAAAGTTAATCTAGAACGTAAACTTCTTTATTTATACCCAATTCAAGTTCCTAACAAAAATAATCTCAATATACTCAATATACTCTGCTGCTAAGCAAGAATTATTTTGAAAAATGATCATGCATTATATATATTTATCTGGAGAATCGATATTATTGGATATTATTGCTTCAGATTAGTCACTTTTTACAGGATAATAAACTATTATCGATTTATTTTAATTGCAACACTCTGTACTGCTTTCACAGATGCATTCCATTCTCTTTCTTTTTCTCTTTCTATCTTGTAGGACGCATTCTCTGACAATGGTCAATTCGCAAGTATGTACATACATATGTACTCGTGAAACATCGTATATGCGATCGAGCGTTCAATAAAATCGCACAGACGGGCGTGTTATCTATTTTAGCGAATAGTAGCACGGAGTGGATCCCAAATTGAAGTTTCGAATTAAACCGTCTGGATGATTCGTCTCATCTGCCGGGTTGCTTTAACGCTGGCGCGCACAATTTTGTTGTTGGCAAAACATGACGCCGTAGAGACTAACTGACTTTAATGTGAAATTATGGTCTCCCGAATTAATTTGTCGATTCCCGCCTCGGCGAAGCGACGAAGCGGAGGCGTCTGAAAGAGGATAACTACGGTGATGAATATCTAAATTACTTATTACTGAACTTGTCCGTCACTCAAGTCGCTTGATTACACCTGAATAAAAGTATAACGATGAATAAAACTTTGACTAATTCAGTGAAGTGATAATTGACAACAGCAACGTTAAAAATGCTTTGCTATAAATTAAAACTATACTAATTATTTATTAAATATGGCTAATTAGGTTACAGTGAAAATTATTTATAGTGCTGATTAACTTTCCGTCTGCAATTTGAATTTGTTTTGAGAAAACAGTTATTCAAGTTTCTCCGAAATAAAGAAGGAATGAATCTTCTAAACTATCTCATAATAGAGACATTGAAAATAACTCTGAATTTTTCCATTTTTTGAAAATCTAATCTAAAACATTAAAAAAACTTGGACCAGACAAAAAATTCTGACGGAAGGAGTAAAAATATAATTACAGACAGGAGGGTTGAGATCAATGAAATAATCTAGTTGAAGAAATTTTAATATCATTCATTTTCACAGTGCAAAATACGTATAGTATTTTTCTTACAACACACAAAGTGTTGCGTTGGTTTATTTCAAAAGCGTATCTGACTCTCTTTGGGGATGGATAAATCGCAGTCACGTGTTTACCAGTCATCTTCCTATCCAGCGGCGGATGTCTCGCATACGAGGTGGTAGCTTCTGACGGTGGTGCAAAATTTTCGCGATCTCGTTTGACGCGCGACGGCGCGAAAAAGTGCATTCGCGCACCTATGCACTGAGGTAACTGCATTCAACGCACGTCCCGCGAGTTTATCTCGGCAAAGAGGGGCTGACATATTGGGATCGTTCTGGTCGTCTGGCCGCGTTTATGTACCCTCTCTGCGCGCCAGTACCCCAAATGGGATCGTCCCTTTAGTTCTTTCTTCATCTTCTTTTTTCTTCTGCTCAAATGTAATGTTTAGTAGTTAAGTCACTTCGTAAGTCCACGGCTATCATATTTCAATTTTTTTTTCTTTCTATTTCTATTACTGCCATAATGATGAAAAGTATAAAAAAATCAGAGCAAATATGAAATTTCAATATTTTTCAAATATTGTATTATATTTTAATTAGTCATTAACCGGGAATAGTCATTTGATTTTATGTAAACTTTGCATGAAATTGCTGCAAATATAAACACTGATAAGCAATCAATGTTTACTGATAACTCGTTACATTAATCGAATAACTAATATTGAAACATCGTACTAATATGATGTTATCTGTTGTTAACCATAAAATCGAAAGACAATTTCGTAGAACATATCGATAAACACGTTAGGGCGCAAAAACATAGTCTACTAAAGCAGTTTGAGGATTAAACGATATTGCTGGTTCTAATATTGCGTTGAAAAATCAGTTATGTCTCGCGATAATGGAAACGCTGGCCATTTGCCAAACAACATAACGTTAATCCCACGACGAAATTGCAGATTTTAAAAATTTTATTCTAGAATTGCTTGTCGTTTTTATTTTATACGCGATTAATGATTGTCTATATTTATTGTTGTTTGTACATTCGATAAATCTGTATTGAAAGATTAAAGAAAGCATCAATGTTACGCAAGTAATATAAATGTGATAAATATAGAGTTTTGTTATTTATTCATTAATCTTAATTTATATCTAAATCTATTTTTATCTATACATTTATCTATTGATGACATCCAGACAACTACTATAATTATGTTATTTTCTCATTACAGGTGTAGGATGAAACAATGGAGACAGGATCTGCCACCGACTTCCGTTATAATTACTTTCCACAACGAGGCACGATCTACACTACTCAGAACTGTCGTCAGGTAAGTTAGAAACAACTTTGTTTTACGTAAAATGTGAAACAATTACGCTCAACATTTAAATCTATCATTTTTTAGTTTGTTATTTTATATATTTTGTACATAAATAAAAAAAAGATAAAGAAATTTGCACATTTATTTCGTTTTTATTGCAAATGGATAAACATAAAAGAGAAAATAATTATATAAAATAAATAATGATTATTTAATCATTTTGTAAAAACAAAAAGATTAAATAAATTCTACGAATAAAGTATATATTTAATATGCGAATATCTCTGCAATCAAATATAAAGTAATTATCCATAGGCAAATTCTTACGCGATCATATATAGATAGATGGCATGGCGATCTTCAATTCTCGATGCATCAACGGGTTGCGGGAAGCGCGTGAGGATTCTCAATTCGAAAGTGGGCGATAGCAATGGAATTTTCTAATCGTCGTTCCATCGTTTTATTCCTCATGTTTATTATGCGCTCGTACACACGGACGTGACGAACCGAAGAATTCGAAAGATCTTCGATATAAGAAGAATGTCGGAATACGAAGAAATATCATTTTTGCTTCTTTATTCTGACGGATAATACAAAGTTGATTAATGATGATTTAATTAATCTAAATTTCATTTCAATTATAAATTTTTAATTTGTTGAAATTACAAATGAGACTTTCAACTTGTATTTATATTTTTCTAAAGCATCTCTCATTTTTTATGTGATAAAGAAGAAATGAAACGAAAAGAATAGATTTTTTTCAGAAATGTATGGTTCTAGTTCTTGTTTAAACCATGTAGTTCTTCCAATTTTAGTCTTCAACTTTAGCGATTAAAATATTTTGTACTTTTAACTGATTCTGTCCGTTTTATTAGTATCATTTATCGTCTGTTCAGAGACATAAATCGCTACATTTTTTTCATAACTTCTTATATTAATTAAAGCATTTTTTTTATTACGCGACATCTCGCTGAAGGAAAGTACGAGCCACATTACTCGCCGGAGGTAACCTTCGTGCAAAAGTTGCTCGAAGTTCTCTCGTCGAACCGGAAGAAGGAAGCAGGCAAGAGTCGGAAAATTTATTTAAGTCCGTAACATGGCGGCGTCAAGAAAATATATTGGCCCTATCGCGTTGGGTCGATGAAATTAAAAGGAAGTCTTAATTACCGCGACGAGGCCACATTTCACCACCATCTCGATGCGACGGGCGAAATTCTGCGCGATCGATTTCATATCTTATCAAAGTTTTTTTTCAAACTTTAAGAGCGATATATACGATATAGCTTAACAACAGAAAAGAAATTTATAAAATAATATTTTATTGTTTTATCGATATAATCACGGTAAAATTATTAACATTCACGATTAACTTAAGAAATAATCATAAAGTTATACTTTTTCCATCAATATATGTGAATATAGATAGTTTTAATTAGTGGAAAGAACTCTAATTATTTGTGACACACAATCCTCTTAACTCTAAACTCACGAACAGAATAGGTTGGGGCAATACGAGAACGCTCAAACAAGGGACAAGTGGTGCACTAAGTCTTCGAAACTTTGATAAAAGATTCAATGGGACAATTCCCGAAGCTTCTGTTCTTCTCTTAATCTCAGTTTATTCGACGTTAATCGACCGGAAAAATTTATATAGAAGTGAATGATAGTAATTCAGCAAAGAAATGGCATATCGGCTTTTAAATTGAATCTCGAGAAAAAGCGTGTTACGTTAAAAATTGATCTTACGTCAATATTTAATATTTAAAATATTATCGTAATTAACATAAAATGTATATAATGAAAAAAATGATAAAGTATTGTTGCATATCATTTCTCATATTTAATTTGTTATTTGCAAAATTATAAAATAATACAAAGAATGGTATAGCAGTATTGGTAAATATTGGTAATTGAAAAAATTAATATTTAACTTTAAATTGAAAGTTTTTACTTTTGCTTTTAGTGTACTGAACAGAAGTCCCGAACATTTAATCAAGGAAATCATTTTGGTAGACGATTTCAGTGATCATCGTAAGTAGTTTTATATATTAATTTATTAGTTTTAATTTTCGAAAAATGTAATATTATTTACTTCTAAGCAGATTTTAAATTTTTTACTTAATTCATAAACTATAATGTACAACAAATATAATGTGAAATAAATCGTAATAAAATTTGATATACAAAATTAGGAGTGAGTGAATTACTCGTGAATTACTCGATCAAGCCGCTACGAAGATAATACTGCATACAATATTTAACGCAATTTAATATAATTAAAATATTAATTATATGTATATTTATATATAATTACGTTTAATGTAATGTTAAACACAATTTCAGAAAATTGTGTTCAATATTACATTTCATATCATGTTTAATGTCATTAAAAAATAATCTGTGACTATTTCATCATTTATAACATTTACCGCTCTAAACAAAGTATCAATTAAATAATGATTTTGGAATTTGAACTCTTTTACATGCTTAATTCTTTCAATCTGAAGTTAATATTTGTTTAATAAAGAATTATTTGAATACTTTGCTTGAGTAGTAAACAGATGACAACATTTTCAGAACAATAAATATTTTATAAATGCAAGATAAGTTAAATTAATGTAAAATTAAAAATATTACACAGCAAAAATATAGAATAAAGATTTGATTGATTTGTTTGCAGCCGAGGACGGTGAGGAGTTATCGCGAATCCATAAAGTTCGTGTGATCCGAAATGAGAAGAGAGAAGGCCTAATGAGATCGCGTGTCCGTGGTGCGGATGCAGCTACCGCGAGTGTGCTAACGTTTTTAGACTCGCATTGTGAATGCAACGCCGATTGGCTCGAACCACTTTTGGAAAGGGTAGCTGAAGACCCAACTCGAGTGGTATGTCCTGTGATTGATGTAATCAGCATGGATACTTTTCAATATATTGGTAAGTACCAATGAAAATCGACATTCTCTAAAATTGCATATATTTTATACATGAAGAAAAATGTAAACATGCACTAAAATTTTACTAAAGTTTATGGAATTAGCAGATCCATAGGGACGCCATACAGGCGCCCACTTATGTAAAAATTTACTTTACTTTTCTGATAAATCAGCAATCGTCGTACAGCCATATTATAAGGTACTTTTTACATTTCGTAAAATAAATTTTGAGAATTGTTTGTACAGTCTTGAGAATAGCAAGGTTTACTTTACTATAAATTAATAATCCCTTGAATGGTTTACTGTAATTGTAATGTATAACTGTAATTTTTTTCCCTTTGATATTTTTACTTTTAGGCAAGTGAAATTGTCATAAATTCACAAAAAATAAATAGCCAGAAAAATTTTACTAGTCTTGTAAAATAAAAATTTCTTAAAAATTTCTCATTTTTCTCCGTGTATAGCGATAATTTGTACTCTCATGTTGTAAATAATTTGAAATATCTGAACGAAAGACAATTTTATCTCGTTTCTAGGAGCTTCCGCCGATCTTAGGGGTGGTTTCGATTGGAGTTTAGTCTTTAAATGGGAATATCTCAGCCAGACGGAACGACAGGCGAGACAAAAGGATCCGACACAAGCCATTAGAACCCCTATGATTGCTGGCGGACTGTTTGTGATCAACAAAGCGTACTTTGAGAAACTCGGCAAATACGATACTCAGATGGATGTTTGGGGCGGTGAAAATCTCGGTAGGACTATTTACAGTTTTATGTACAAAGTATTTGGAAATTTCACAGAATTACACGCACATTCTTGTGTATAATTAAATTCTTTCAACCGCATTGTTCTTTTGCAGAATATGCAAAAATATTTTGTCTGAATATTTTTGCATCAGCACTATATGTATATTTATATTCATATCCATTTTCTAAAGGTAATATTATTTTATTTTAAAACAAAATTGTAAATATGCTTTGAAAGATATTACATTGTGGTGGTCAATGTACTTTTATAAAAACTTTGTTACAAGGCATGCGCAACTCATGATGAATATTTTGCAGCAGAATAAACTTTTTATTGGATCAATACAGTCGAAAGTTATAATTTCTCAACAAGTTTTAATGAGTGCTTCCCATTAAATTTTATTAAAAAGCATCATACCGGTGTAAATATTAGCTCATTCATCACTGTATCAGACAGCTGGGCAAATAAATGCTTGAAAATAACTCAGTTCGCAGAGAATTGCTCAATACAATTTCTATTCATAGCGCATAATAAAATTTTTTATTTAATTTTATTTTTCATAAAAAATCAATTTAAGAAATAATTTTATATTAAAATTTATTCTGTAAAATTAAATTTTAAATAAGATTTATATTCAAACGTTTAATTAAAATATAATACATTTATAATGCAAAATTAATGTGTGTCACAAAACTTTTTATTTGAAAGTTGTCAGAAAAGTGTTGTATCTATTATTACACTTTTCAAATACGAAGGAAACGAACTCTTTGACAGAAACTACCATCTTGTGTGCAGTTTGTAAGAACTTTGTGGAAAACACGGCAAGCAAACCAATATATGTCGGAAGTGTGAAGTTAGAAATAACTGCGACCCCATTTCGGACAGAAGAGAAATTGTTGAGTTTCTTTGGGAAAGTCTAACGCTATTTCAGTTTAGCATAACTTTGATGAAACCTCTACATTAAAATAGTATTTTTCAATAGCTAGCAAACCTATGCAAATGTATATTTTAAAATGTAATTTTAATATAGATTTTGATTAATCAACTACTACTTTTGAAATGTTTTATACAAAATATAAAATAGTATAACTCTTTATTTTATATAGAATATAATATAACTTGTTATTTTACATAGAAATGATAAATATTCTTTTAATATTTAATCTATTAACACAAGACAACCTATGAAAGGAATAATATGAGGCAATATGATAGAGAAGGAAGTTTATGCATTTTTTCTTTCTATATCTTTGTTCTCACGTTGAACATTTGTACTTACTGCGTGCACTTGTAACTTTCTTTCAGAAATATCGTTCCGTGTGTGGCAATGTGGTGGCAGCTTGGAGATTATCCCGTGCTCACGTGTGGGCCATGTATTTCGTAAACGTCATCCTTACTCGTTCCCCGGAGGCAGCGGAAACGTGTTTGCTCGAAACACGAGGCGCGCCGCCGAAGTATGGATGGACGACTACAAACAGTTCTACTACAACGCCGTACCGTTAGCACGAAACATCCCTTACGGAAAGTAAGTCTGGATGCGCACTGACGTCTCAATTAAACTTTAGACAATATTCTAGCTGATTTTTCTTCATTTAATCGTAACTATTATTTAACATCACATTGAAGTTTGTGATAGATCGAACACATGAATTATGCATAACAATTATTTTTTTTAATTTTAAATTATAATCTAGGTATATTTGTTAAGTTAAAGACAATATAGAGTATTTATTTAGAGAATACAAAATTATGTGCAATTTATGTGCAAATCATGAATAATTGTATCTTTCAGCATACAGGATAGAATGGAGCTAAAACGAAGACTACATTGCAAGCCTTTCAGTTGGTATCTGAAAAACGTATATCCTGAATTAGTTATACCTACGAGTGAGGGTGGTCCAGGGGGATCTCTGAAACAGGGTACTGCCTGTTTAGACAGCATGGGTCATCTTCTTGATGGAAATGTCGGTCTTTATCCTTGTCATGACACTGGTGGTAACCAGGTGAGTATTTTTTAATTAGATTAAATGAGATTGAATGATAATTGAAATCCAGTCAGTCAAGTGTGCTTGAATAATTTTATAAAAATTTTATAAAACGTGCTGATAAATTTTGTCAGCGGGAAGATTATAAATTTGACGCTGTTATATTGAATGCTGAATAGAATGCCACAGTAAATAAGATAACAGAATTTATTTACACTATTTGAAATTGGTGATAGAAATTGAGCATGCAGATTGATAGCAGAAATCGAATAGAACTTACATTCGAGAGGTTCTGTTTTATTTCTACCACCAAGTTGCTGTCAAGTTCTGTTGTCCAGTTGTATATCGACAGGCTCTACTGGCAGAACACGAACTATGGACACAGATGGTATCAAATCTGCTGAATTTTTTTGTTTGAATTTGCTGCCAATTTGCTGGCATTCTAACAGTTTGCCTATTAAGTAATTATTTTAAACAATTTTACAAAATCAACATGTTTTGCAGGAATGGGGCCTCACGAAGGATGGCTTAATCAAGCACCACGATCTCTGTCTGACCTTACCAGTGTACGCCAAGGGTACGACGTTGTTAATGCAAATCTGTGATGGCAGCGAAAACCAGAAGTGGCGACATATGGAGGGTGGTCTGATACGCCATACCAGAATCCCCGTGTGCGTGGATTCGCGATATCACGCGCAACGTGGTATAACGGCGGAGAAGTGCGATTCAAACGCAGAAACGCAGAGGTGGCATCTCTACAATCACAATCACTAGCTGATATGGTTGCGGTGAACACGTTCACCCGCAGACTCTCTCTTATCACTATACGTCACGATGTGATCACCGTATAACGAAATCCATCACATTAGAAGTGCGTTATATTGGAACTGATTGCGCGCGAGCGGATCGATTCAGTTACTTATCGTAAATCGACGTAATTTTCGTGACTGCAATTGTGGCTCTTCACGATCTCTTTTATGTGATATCGATGAAGAATCCTATTTTACCATACTTCTACGTTCGTGAGTTAAGACTCGGATGGTGGTACATTTAGATATATATATATATATATAGAAGAAATTTAAGAAGTTTCTTCTATTGATGCTACAAAAAGTGGTACACGCTAACTGAACGGAAATAATTTCGCAAAAGAAAGTGAAAATCTGTTTTAAGACTGCTTGATATATGTGACTCTAATCAACAATCTTTAGTTTCTACATCTATAAGATTTCTATCGCTTCTATCGTTTTCTTAGGTACTAGGTCATCTTACTTTTACACTGACGAACCACGATTAACCTGATAGGATGATGTCTCGCGATCGATGTGTGATAAGTGTAAAATTATTTATAATATAATATATAAAAAATATGGAAGCGTGTGTATGAACGGTGATGCAATTGAAGTTGTGTAAGATTTTGGTACTGCAATCCCATTATGCATACTGTTTCAAATATTGAATTTACAAATTACTTTGTACATTGTACGATTGATTTAAACAAACGAAAATGTAGCCACTCTTAACAATTTTAGTTTCGAAGAAATCCATAAGGCACAAAAATTTCTAATTTTTGAAGTACAAGGTGTTATAAAAATTGAACTTTTAAAAAATAACTGGGGATGCATACGCGATGAAATACCGCATATTTTATAATTACCAAATGATCATTTCTCTAAGAGATTGCACAAAGATTGAAAGAAATATAAAATATTACATGTGGGTGAATAATTCTTCAATTCACAATATTTTCTCAAAATTCATACACAATATAGACATAAGTACTTATACACAGAGTTTTCTTAGAACTTTTGCTGATAAAATTTATGTATTCAACAGAATCATGTAATAATTCAATTTAGAATTATTATATTTTCAATTAAATTGGAAATTGAAAAAATGGATTGAAAGCAAACGTATAAAACGGTATTAATACTTTTAATGGAAACTAATGAAATTTAACCTGAAGGAATGATAAAAGAATAATATAAAATCGAATTGTCTCTTCTTTTTTTATATAGTATAATAAAAAAATAACAGAGTTCATGGAATAAAGAAGTTGATTAAAAATTCGGACATTCAAAATAGAATTCTAACATTTAATTGATTTTTCAGTGCAATCTAAGCTGACAATGTTTTTCGTATGTATGTTTTTTATTAAATCCATAAAAAAAGATTTAATAAAAGTGATATCGAGTTATTTTTAGTACGGTTAAGTACTCGAGTGTCTAATCGAGGGCAGTTCATCTTTTTTTTACTTATTTATTTACGTGCAATTTTTTAAATAAATAAGTCAAAGCTTTTACACTTGGCTTTATTTGTTTTAAGTAATGATAGTTTTATCACAAATACCATTTTGAGATTACGCTTTTATGCAAATCGCGCGAAGAAGTTTTTCGCTACTTAATTGGGAATATAACGCGCAGAACCAATTATATTGCGTTATCGATGTATATCACACCGTTTAATTGAAAATACTTAATTTTAATAAATTTTAATGAAGTATACATAATTTCCGTATAAAAATCTAATATTTAAAGAATTTGAAAGACGCTTTGCAATTGTACTGAACCGCAGATACAAAAAGCTTCTCAGCGATTGAAATCGCTATTTTGACCGGACCCAAAATCATGCTAGGTTCAATACAATGCGTATTCTTTTTATCTAATCTTAATTTACACGGCGCATCTAAAAATCCGCGAATATTCTTCTTCTCAATCAAACAACAAATCGCGATGAACAAAATGCTTTCTCTTTAAAAGCATACGTAAAAAAGAGATTTATTTTTGTAACTAACTGTATATTTACTTGGTTGTGCGAACAAATGAAAATCGCGAGATGTATGTGAATACTTAACATATTGTAGCTCAATAATACTATTTCAAAAATATGAATTTTTACTTTTTAAAAGCATGTATGTGTATTAATTCTCAAATCTTCCAACTTAAATATCTTTTCCAACGTTGGAATTTAACGCTTACTTTAATCACAGCCAATATTAGAAGTTCGATTTCTCGGTAAAAATTAAATTATAAAATCGAAAATTCTTTCCCAAGAGAATAAATCGAATCTAAAATAAAACTGCAGCTTCATATGGATCTATTACTTATCTACAACGTGTTAAATGAAAATCAAGATTGAAGCTGATGCAACTATTTATAGCAATATATATTAACAGACACAGTCTTTTGTACACTTATACTTTCCGATGATAATGTCTTACTGCCGTCTCTTCGCGCTGAGACTATAAATATCGCGAAGTGAGATGAATAATATCATATATAAACTTTTGTATAACACACACGGGCATCCATATTACATCTACGCTAGCTGTTGTAGCAAAATCACCTGTTAAGACATTCTTTTGATATCAATATTGTATGCATAGAATGATAATATACTTTTCATGTAGATATAATATGCGACCAATGAAATTGGCCGCGCCCTAAACGATTGCGATATTATAATAATCTCGAGTCGCTTCTAAAAATCAAAATGTCAAGAAAATTTACTGATTTTTATTGTTTTCGTTTTATTATTATCGTAATAAGAACGTCTTTAGAG
>NW_017259520.1:847574-848510 GCF_001594045.1 Atta colombica | reverse complement strand
TATATATATATATATATATAGAGAGAGAGAGAGAGAGAGAGAGAGAGAGAGAAAGAGACAGATAGTAAATATGTACACGGGATATCTCTATACGCGTATCATTATCGCGTTTCCTTTCAACTGCAGATTCTTTGAAGGATTCCGACTAAGTCAACTTTCCTTTAGTGCGAGATTGAAAAGGAGGTATAATTATGGAGTTAGTTAACATTGGAATTAAAGGATTTTGCCGTACCAGCTTCAGCTGCGTACGTAGAAACTTTGTTTCCAGATAATTTTAAGACGGACTTCGCTCAATAGAGAAATAATTTCAAGCTTAATTAACAGAATATTTAACTTTTAATATCAAATGCCTTGGCAATTAAATCTGACAATTAGAGAAAGTTAAAGTTTTCGGCGTTAACTGCTAAATAAAATTGCGCTTTCAAACTCATAGTTGTTAATATCACTTTTATCAAAACAAAAATTTAATTTAATTTGATTTATTATATATAAAAAAATATGCAGAAAACAACAGAATATCGAATTGTATGTACACTTGGATAAAAATGCAGATGTCCTTGATATTTAATTATGTTTCATATAATCCGTAAGAATTGCTAAGAATCGTTGTAAATAATTATGTATATTTCATTGATCCCTCCCGTCCTATTTACAGCCTTAACCAAAAATATTAAGCTTATTAATCATTATTTAAAGTTTTTTAATTAAAAAAATTGATTTATGACTTTTACTGCAAATTACTTTTGTTTCAAGAACCCTTCAAATTTATGTATATATATATAAATAAAAAAATATATAGATGCTTAATATTTTTGGACAAGGCTATATTTCGAATAGCTTCTTTTGCTATTAATGTGAATACTTACATATTGCTATTAGTGTGAATACTTATATATCGCTTCCGTACATTTCTCATAAAAAAAAGAAAAAATCGCC
>NW_017259520.1:831391-847474 GCF_001594045.1 Atta colombica | reverse complement strand
TATATATATATATATATATAAAGCGGATAACCAATCAATGTTAATATTCATGTGTCCAGTAATATGAAAATTTATACTCGAGAAGCGAAATTGTGGTGTCGATAGAATAAGAGCGCTGTACATTGAACGAGCATTTACATCCTTATCATATATAAATACGATGCATTAGTGCGATATTTTGTCTGATAAGAACAATTTTTAGATATCAAGAAACAAGCGTTAATTCGGCATCCGCTATTTTCAAATTACAATAATTTTGCTGTAAGATTTGAAATGGCGTTTGTATTGAATCACGCAAGGTGCATATTGAAGATGTTATATACTTGGAATAAAATATCCTCATCAAAACTAAACAGAATTGAAAGTAGAAGTTAAAGAAACAGAAAAGTATGGAAATAATTTTCGAAATCATCCTTTAAAATTCTCCTTCATATATTTTAAAATATGCAGAATATATTCTGTAAAAGATTTAGCAAGGAAAAATATTGAAAAATTCTAGGTATATTTGTCTTCAAAATGTTAAATTGAAATTTTCTCTGCTCTATATATATATTTTGCAAATGTAAAATAATTATATATACATGTTAAGAATGCGATAATACAATAATTATATAAAAATGAGTTTTTCTAATAAAATAACGGAGTATTTCCGTAAATTTATATTTGTGTGACAAAACTTAATTTCTTATATCACTTTATACATCATACGGTGTCGTTAATGTTTAAAAAATGTCCACATTATTTTGTATTATGCTTTTTCAATCCTTGTTGAACTTTCCTTTTTATTTCAGCAATGTCTATATCGATCTTTCCAGTTTCACTTTCAACAGGTTTTTCTTCAGGCGGTACAAATGCTTGTGCTCTACGCTCCTGCCTCTTCTTGGTTGCCTCTTCGTGTTTTGCTTCCAGTTCCTTCTTTCTCTTTGCCCTCTTCTGTTCCTCCTTTAAGAAGTATTCACCAGACGCCATTGCCTTATCAATTTTGCTTTCTTGTTGAGGTGGTGGGAATGGAGTGTACGGTTTCTTCTCCCTCTTCTTCTTTGGTTCTTTGCGCTTACTTATATTCTTGCTGGTATACTTGGGAAGATATCGTTCCCAATTCTCATTCTTTAATTTTGGATTTTTAGAAAGTTCTCGTTTAAGCATCAATGTCTTGAGGCTATAAACTGGATGAACATTCTTCATAGTATCTTGTACTATTTTTCTCACTTGCTGTACACCTTTATAAGGTCCCAGTGCTGAAACAGTTTGGCCCTGAACTACGACGTAACAATTAGTTAGCAGCTCAATGGATTTCAAATTACATCCATTTGGTCCAATAAGCCTTTGTCTCCTCTTGACAAACTTCTCCTTGTTTCTGACAAAGGAAGATATCTTTATGATATCTGCAGTGATGTCATCCTGGAGAACTCTAACAGCCTGCTCAAAGGGAACTGAACGAGCCATGAGCTTGATCACGTCGCGTGCTTTGACGATGATGTACGGATCCCAAGTCTTCCTAGTAGTCTTCACTGTCATACTTCCTTCAATGAGATCCAGCTCAGCCTTAATGTGATGCTCATCTAACGCTTTTTGAATCAGGGGCCAATGTTCCTTCAAATATTGCTCGCGGTATTTTGGAAACATAGTCGCAAATGAGCTCTCCAAGAGAAGGCGATGTGGATTATCCTCTTCTTTAAATTCTGGTATTTTCAACGACCATGCATTGTCGATCGGTCCAGTTTTTTCCGATTTCTTCGAGCTACTCATTCTCGTGCGATTCGAAGAATGATCGAGAATTCACTAATGTAAATGCGTTCGTTTTTTTTCTTTTGAAATATTTTTCGAATAAAGGAAATTAATATGCCTTTCCTTTTAAATTTTTCTTCTTGATTCCTTGGATGAATTTCCGATGTTTAAAGAGTTCACAGTATCATGTGTAACCTTTTAGGTTATGTACAGTTGTGTTGATTTCTAAAACCTGAGAACAGTCGAGCAGTGATGTCAAAACGAAACTACCATTTATTCCTAGTTTCCTACCAAAGTTATTTTTTTTGCTTAGAGAATTGTAGGAATTTTTTTTATGATAGGGAATTTATCCCTATCATAAAAATCCCCACAATCTTTATATAAAGAAAATGGAGGGAGAACTGAATAGAACTGGCGCGAAATTCAAAAATAAGCGAAATGATGAAAATGAAGAAAATTTGTACACAAATAAATAAATCATTATGTATATTATTTTTAAAATAGAACCATATTACATACAACATAAGTATATATTGTAAAAGAAAATAATAATAAAAATATATGTTGTAAATAAAATCACTCTCTCTGATAACGTAAAGCATAACAAATCTATTCACAATCAGAGTTCAATAAAATATCAATTTCAAGCAATGTGTGATGTGAGTGGGAGAAACGATATCGAGGTGACAAATGTTATTAATGAAAAATATACTCTAATTAATGTTTTGTGCAATATTCTTTTATTTGATCAAATTTGGAATTAATTTCATAAATAAATTATTGAAGCATTATAACTGTTTTTAACAATGCAAATAAGGATTCCATTCATTTTATTTCAATGTATCAATTTCTGCTTAAATTTGGCGTTATTATAATGATTATTTTCGATTTTTACGAAGAAAAATGCATAAGAAAATATAAAAATAAAACAATTCCTGAGTGGTCATGAAACCTTCAAAAATTTTTATCTTTCTTTATATCAATTGTCGATAATATCATCGTTCGTCAATTATTCCCGGATCCCGGGGCCTTATTGATAATCGCGAAAATTTATCCCAAGCCGGCCATAGATAAGTCATAATTTAGAGATGAAGAAATTGACCAAAAGGCTGACATGATTCGCTTAATTACTTTCAAATAAAAATCTTTTGATAGATGTCTCTCTGATAGGTTAGATTAGGTAATGGATTACATTTACTAGCGCCTCTATACATAAAACGTACATATTGAACTATATATAACTACGGATATTTCCGTACGTATATTTGGTAATGCATCTACAGCTGATCAGCTTCAATTGACTGTAGTCAAGTAGTTCAGTACTGTAAATTTTATTCAATTTATATATACTCACAGACAGTAAAATACTACTATCTACTGCCAAAGTAAATTTAACTTACTATCAGTCAATTAAATTATTGATTAGTTTCTATCTATATTGTATAATTATATTGTATAATTATATACTTATCATTATATACTTTAATAATTTTTCCATTTTATAACGTTTTATATTTATCTTTAAAATTTATGTCATTAAATGGAAAGCATCAATATATAATAACTGATAAATGTATTCTTATTTATTTTTATTGTTAACTTAAAATATAATAATTTAATGTTTCACGAAACTATTTTACAAGAAAATTTATATAATCACATGTTTATTTCTTATATTTCAGAAAGCATTTTATTTCTAATTCTTGCATTATAACTTTATTATAACATATCTTTAAAACAAATAATATTTTATGAGTGTGGTACTAAATCTTGCTGGAACATTATTAAAATTAATTTTCAAAATCAATTGAATGTAGGATTAGAAAATATATAATCGAATTTTTCTACACGCATATTGAAATCATGGGACAGCAAAAATTATCTATGATCCAGTTTATTATACAATTACAATATCCTTCACTATAATTATACTGTGATAAATAATAATTGTAATAATCGTAGTATATCTAGATAACACGAACTATTTATGATTGATATGGTTTTATTATACATTCGCTCTTCCTCTCATTTTCATTTTCTCCCTCTCATTCGCTCTCTCCTTTCTCTCTTTCTTTCTTTTTTTCTTTCAGTCCCACAAAAATCATCCTTTCATCAAAAGATGAGAAGAGATAGCTGCAGACACGCATTAGCAGGAAATTTGTCTATAATTATTACAGTCCGCCGACGGAAAAATTTACGAATCGCGACACCGTCGTTCATGATCGCTCCGATAATTCTTAGTACAAAATAGTTAAACGATTTATCGTTCTTATTTGAACGGATTTCCGATCGTCACAACGTCTTTTAAGAACTGTCATACCGTGCTCTTCGCGTATTACTCTTACACGATTATGTTATGCACCTCGTGATAACATATTACACATCGAACGTTAATAAAACCTATGGTAATTCTATAATTTTCCACGAAGACGTCGAAAAATTGGGTACTTCAAATTAAGATGCAAAATGCCACAAATTGAAAAATACGCACGATTTTCTACTATTCAATTCCACAAGTAAAATTATTTTCGATTAGAGTACAGACATCTTTAAGTACACTCCGCAAATATTTACGCACACAATTTGGTTGATTCCAGAAAGATTAATTGTACTCTTCTTAATGTTTTTTAAAATCAAGCTTTAACTCAGCTTTTCGTAATTTGGCATTTAGTTCTATCAAAACTTAAAGTATCCAATTGCGCGTCTTGCGTCGAAAGTATAAATTCTTCTACAAGTAGTCGACTAATTGGTATACCCGGAGCTTTGTAGCTTCGTTTTCTCCTAATTACTGAGAACATCTAGAATAGCCTTAAGCCAATTATGACGCAGATGGAAATAAAAAGCAAAAGATCGTATAATTTCTATTCGTTTAAATTTAATGTGCGCTTTGTAAAAATGACTCTATGCAAAATTAATTTAGTAATTCAAAATATGTTGCTTGAATAATTCACAAATTATTATACAAATAAATTTTACTTATTTATAACCGGTAATTATGATTTTTGGCATTGCCAAAAATGTTTGAATAATTAAGAATTAATACTTCACATCTTAATCCTGTATTTAATCCTGCTTCTTATCCTGTCTGATCGTAGATTGGCTTTAACGCATTTATATATAGCAAATCGAGTATTATCTATTCACTACTAAATTGTATATACAGTTAATATATACACACATACAGATGAAAATGACAGGACGGTAGGAGAAAAATACATTTCTAACGCGACATCACAAATGTAACAATAAAAAAAAATTCTCAAAATTAAGATATATAGGCATCTGTCATTGAAAGTGATCTACATCATAAAAAATATCTTCCTATATATCTTTTTTTTACAAAACAAATTAAAATCGTAATTTGGAAGGAATGAAGGAGTGAGGAACTATAGAAAATCAAACAAAAAAATGCTGCTGTAACTGAAAGCTCTCTAGCACTTTTATTCTCAAATAATAAAAGTTAAAATATATATAATGAAATAATAATAATAACTAATAATAATTGATGGGTGTAACTAATACAATAGAATGTCTATCCGTTTGCGCATTACGTCTATTAAACGCATTACAACATATCGAACGATAATTAGCCGACGATACCGTAGCGAGGAGAGGAGTGGGGATCGTATTTCTATATCATTATCATATTAATTATCTACAAATTGCTGACGAACAAAAATCGATAGCCTTCTCCCCGCCTTTATGACTCTCTTTACTTCTAACTGTCTTCTCTTTTCAATTTCCTTCCGAGATATCATATTCTCTACCTCCTTGTTCTCTTTTCACTCATCGTCGTCCGCGTACCAGTCAACGGATGTGCGACTTTAGGAACTCTTTTTATTCGCGTTTCTCCCTTTATCTTACTATAAATCGCCTTTCTGTCTCGTGCGCATATTTTTGTCGAGAATGTGTTTTCGCTACAGCTTGGTCCACGACTCTGGGAGTTCAGGTTTAAAGATAGAAATGAGATGAAGTATGAAATGAGACGATAGGAAGCTATCGGATGTTACTCGTACGTGGTCTAACAGTTCGGTCCGACTCTCACTGTAAAGAAATTTTCTAACGCGTTTATGCAATATTAGTCTTCCGTAATTGAACTCATTAAAATAATTTAGAAAAAACTACGTAATTTAAATTTCCCACATATATCAAAATACTGCTTTTACATTTCAAATTATTTTGTAGCGCAACGTAACAATACGGTGGCACTGTGCAAATTATTGAATCATGTAATGACAGCATGCGCTTTCCTCGTGTAACTACATACAATTAGAAACGTAAAACATTGTCAGATACATAAAAAGTCGTACAGTAATGTACACGACAAGCGACATTAACAACAGTAGCATGTATTGACTACATACCAATCTCAATAATATGATAATGATGACAATGATAATGATGACATGTTGTTATTAAATCTTGTCCTATTAAATCTTTACTATATACAACGTCCGTTTATACATTTATGTATATTTATATGTGCATATGTATACGCAGATGCACGTAAAGATTTTGTATATACTATGATGCACAGTCGACAACTTATGTGATATTACAATAAAATTACTGTATTTATATATATTTATATATGTATACATTCTTACGTAAATTTTTCACGTTGATAATGGAATCTATACACACGCATGTTTCAGGAATAAGTATATGATTGGTATATCACGTTTCCTGGCCTATAATCTAAAATCATAGCCCTTAATTAATCACCGAAAGTATTCGCGGGAAACGGATCATAGCGAGCGAGTAAATCGAGTCACAGCGGAGAGCAAAAAGTTTCTACCTAATATACCAATAGAAGCCTATATACAACGAAAAATATATATTAAAATATATTAAATCACTCGTATTAAAAAATACATGACATATCATGTTGTGTACTTTTACAAATAAGATATAACGTAAAAATCGGAAGCGTCTGAATCTCCACTGCGTCTATCTCGATGTACGAATGTACATACGTACGCTTTATATAGCTCGCCATTTAACGTGTCATATATACATTACGTATTATCTAGGTACCGCATTATGTACAGTATTTTTAACTACTGTTAACTAATCGCTCGTGTGACTGTCAAAAGTTTTTTCATCAAGGATGCAAGTGCTAAACGTTGCTATGCACGCGGGAGAGCGACGCCGAACGCGATCGTCTTGCATCGCATCCTCGATAACATTTGATGGACTTAAATCGTATAATATATACAGCCCTGTGACACAGATATGTACGATACGATGACAGACACGCCTACGTATATCTATGTATGTACAATTGTATTGTCGGATCTCGCTATTTTATCATTGAGACGCTATAGCTCGGTTTGTCGCAGGGAAGTAAAGACATCCTCGAATAAAATTATTTTCAAAAAAAGATATCAGCAATAAAGAAAAGAAAAAATGAATAAACTAATTTTTTCTGCATCATGTATTGCGATTTGAATCATTCAAACATATGTGTAAATAGATACTTGCTTAATGAAGTTAATGTTCAATATAATTTGTTCGTTATAATTTTCGACAATGCTACAATCAAATTTAATTCATAAAAAATAATAAGTATTTTCTCGCGAATGACTAATTTTTGTAAATTAGTACATGCAAAGATATTAATAAAAATTGTTAATAAAAAAAAATCATCGATCATCTCTTGAAATGATAATTGAAATATATGAGGAGTAATCTATAAAAATTATATGAAATTATATACTCTGTATTTATAAAAATATTAATATAAACATATGTAGAATATATGTGTTTATATGAACATAATGTGCAATTTGACATATTTTCATGAACACCAATCAGGTTGCAATTAGAAATTGTAAAACTTTCTATTATTGATAATATACGATAATACACGATACAGCATTGACACTAGAAGTATCGACGTTTTTCTTATTCACTAAAAGAATTAAATATATAAATTACTATGAAAATAAAGAACTCAAACAACACAAAGTCTAAAATTATGATATAAGCACGTTTTTAAGTCATCTTTTAGATGCGAAAAATGTCTTATGATCTAATTTTAAACACTTTTTGTTGTCTGAGAAAATGATGAAGAACCAAATTATTAATATATTTCATCAATATTTCATCAATATGAAAAATATAATTATATTAATAAGTAAAAGAAAAAATTTCAAAATCTTGTATTAAAATCTTTTACATAAGAAATATATAATCTGAGTGCAAATATTGAATATACAAAGAACATAATCGATTCAGCTCTTATTGAAATCTAATAACGCTTGATAAAAACTTGACGGCTCGCATAAAAATACACGATTGGTCTCGTGCTACCACTAGACATTATTACACTTTTAGAGCCGAAATACTACCGTGTCTCTTGATAATATTAATCTAAATTATCTATAAAATATAGAAAGATAATGACCGCCTCGATACTTCTAATGTTAAAGTCAATTCATTTCGTTTGCAAATAAATGCAATTTCTGTTCGCAATTGAATAGTTTTCAAATGAGAAAGAAAAACAATACATTCCAACATGATTCACTTTATACGCCTAAAACGTATAAAATTACGTAAAATTAAAGTTATTCCATTAAAAAAATTGTCTTAATAATAATACAATAATCTCTTATAATTGCCCCTAATTGTACAGATAAAAAAACTTATATAACAAATTTGTATGCGGTTGAATATATTAATTTGCACTATTACAGATTAAGAAATATGTCATATATTATCTATTTAGGTGTGTAAATATAATAAACATAAACATTTTTTATTGATGAAATGTATAACATACGACATAAAAAAATAACTTATGATGAACATTTAGCTAGTTTAACTGTTTATGTATACTATGTTTACGTGATTACCAATTTTTTTTTACAACAGTTTTTAATGTGACTAGTGCACACTAATGCATTCAACCGAATTAGTTATTAATTTTTTGTATATTTAAAAATGCATTAATATTCATACTGTATGTAATACGCAGCGTGTCTTCGTATACCCTTTAAATGCTTACAACTGCAGGTGATTTAATCATCAACATGGATTTAGATTTCTCTTATTTATAGTATTTCATTTAATTTACATCCTCTCGTTTAATCGCTCCTCAATTAATTGTCTATAAAATTGATTACATTTTTCTTTGGATTCCCTAGTGACTTCTTCATGAATTTTTTATTTCTTGTACGCTATTATCGAATTCCATTTGATAGCTTCATCAGTGATACTAGTTATTAAAGTTAAATGCCGAGTTAACTTGTCTATTCTTGACTTTCTTTTCACAGTCAAAATATTAAAATATAAACGAGATTAAAGAGGAAGTCATGAATGAATAAATTAACTCAATGTCAATAAACAAAAAAAGGTAGACTTAGAGATCATTGAGGTCCGATATTCCAAACGTTACCTCGATTAATAGCTTCGAGAAATCAAATCATGGCTAATGATAGAATTCTGGTAGATTGCATAAGCGTCGTGCTTGTTGCTGATGATGATGCTGTTGCTGTTGATGTGATTGCTGATGATGCTGATGGTAGAGAGTGTCCCCTTGATGGGTCACTTGCTGGTGTCACTCGTGGGACTTGTTGTTCAACGGATGATAATTGCCACCTGACGAAGTTACTAAAGCAAGAGGTATGGGTGTTGGATGAGGATGCGAGTGGCCAGAGCTGGAGGAATGCGTTGTAAGCGCTAAAGGACTGCCAGAGATAGAATTGGCGAGAGAAGCAAATACCGAAGGTGCAGGCGACGTCATTGTTGGACTGCCCATTGCAGCTGTTGGCGGATTAATTCTCTTTTCCTTCTGCCTCCTGAAATATAATTACATGTTGCTTGAAGAGAAAGAAAACTGATGCAAAATTCACAATCTATTATCGTCATAAAGAAAAAAAATAAAGACCTTTCCGTGTATATCCAACTATGTATATTTTACGAATGCATTTGGGAGAAGGGGCAGGTTAAATTTCTTTCGAAATTTATGATTAAAATTTATAATTGAATTGACCTATTTTTTCTAATTCAAAATAAATTTTGAAAAAAAAAAAAATATTTTAAACTCTAAAATATTTAAAAAAAAGCAACTCATTAACGCAAAAAATTGCTGCTTTATATGATATACATTGACAAAAATCCCCTCTGAAAAAAATTCTGGATACGGCCATGTGTATATCTTAATAATTTTAATATTTACCTGTTACAAAACCACACACGAACTACTTCTTTCTCCATCGCAAGACTATCCGCCAGTATGGTTATCTCTTCGGACGTGGGCTTTGGGTTTTGGATAAAAGACTTTTCGAGAGCCACTCTTACGCTGGTCTCTATCGACGTTCTCTTCTTCCGCCGTCTGCCAATTGCTTCCGGTGTCGTAAGTGGATTCGACAGAGAGTTAGGATTGTTCAATGAATTATCGGCATCCTCTAACCACTTTTGTAACAGTGGTTTCAGCTTGCACATATTTTTAAAGGAAAGATTCAGTGCTTCAAACCTAGAATGCATAACCATTGATTTTGCTCAGCTTAGTGTCAATAATCATTTATTTCATTAATTTTAAAATGACATAAGTAAACTATTTTTGTTTTATATATTTTTATTATATATAAAAGAAATAATTTCAATAATATATAAGATTAATAGTCTGAAAAAAGAAAACAACTCAAAAACTCCGAATAAAAATATTTTTGAAATACATTTTTACAGCGTTTATATTTATTTGAAAATTATATTTATTTAATTGAAGTTTAAAAAATATGTTTACCTGGAGATAGTAGTTTGGGAAAAATCATTGCCGTAAAGTTTGCCCATGGCGAGTCCGACGTCTCCTTGAGTAAAACCAAGCTTGATCCGTCTTTGTTTGAAGGTTTTGGCGAATTGTTCTAACTCTTCGAGGTCCGTTGTTTCCTCCGGCGAAGGTTCTAATCTCGTCGGTTTTATTGCTGGCGGTGTGCTCGGTGGTGGCGATGATCTTTGCGCCAAACTTCGCCCGACCAAATTGCCGCTATTTTGAAGCACTTGCTGCTTCTGTAGCAACTGCGCTGCCGCTTGCACCTAACAATTATAGTTTTTCTTATCAATTTTAAATTATTCGAAAACATACACGAGATGTTTAAGATAATAATCGTTCGCCGTTTTAAACATGCAAATTAAAGTTGTATCGAGCCTTTTAAAAGCGATCTAGATATCTCTATAATACTCTTATCACTTTTAAAGGAATTTTAACTCTTATTATTACAAAATAATGTTCATAGTTTCGTTCATAAATAAATTTTGCAATCAACAATGCCTGGATACAACTCTCTCCTAAATCGTACCTGCATGGACTGTGAGCGCGGATGACTCGGTCTTGTTGGGTAGCCACCGCTCTGCAACAGCCCCTGCAAGACGTTGACGACCATTGGTAAAAATCAATAATGGTCATCTGCACTCATCTCTATTCAAAATAGAAATTCATTTCCGCGGTATCTTTAAAATGCATTTCAAAATGAAATACAGCTTATAATTGATTCGTCATATCTTTATGGTCCTAAATTTCTGTAAACGAGCATTGTGATTCAAAAATACAGCTATGTACCGTTACTTATAGCTAATTTTGCGCCCGTCAATCTCGAAGATAAATGTCTTAGTGTTTTTACGAAACACGGCACGTGTTGAGCGCGTGTACAGGTGTACGAAAAATATATTCCAAGGGTTGAATCAGTCCGATCGATTATCTTCAACCTTAGCCATGCGATACTCGATTATGAGAATGAAGGGTTCACATCACGGGTACGGTATCTCGGGTCGGAAAGGGTTCGAGGTTGGTCGCGTGTCGCCGGTATACGAGCAGTTAGTTTATGCGCATTGTGGCCGCGAAGACACCCTACGGAAATGCCTCGAGTTGAGCCACGTGCGGGATCAACCGCGACAGGTTTATCGTCTACGAAAGACATTCTGTTTAACTTTAAGTAGAGTTGATCTCTTAGTGCTTAAGAGACAGAACACAGATTTAAAAATATTTACAGAAATACTACAGATAATGCAAGCATTTTTCTACTGTGTGAGAGTAACAATTGATAAAAAAATCAAGGCATGCAATAATTTTTGCGAAATTTAACAAATATGAAAAATATTTTGTAACCTGTATGTGTATCTAAATATATACATATTTTTTTATTTTAATTTACTCGAAAAATTCTTCAAATTTTCATATAAAAAATTTCATATAAAAAATAGTGATACATGTTATTCTATTTAAAAATGATTTTAAATATTTTACAATTATTCAGAGCAAAAAAGATCGTTTTGTAATTAAAATGAAAATAGAAAAAGGTCCTTGAAGGACGATCTCTGAATGAAGAAATTGAACCTTATTGCGGCAGATAAGCCACAAAAGTCCTCACGTGGCGCACACGTAATCGCCCGCGAAGGGGTTGAAAGAGGCAGGTTGTACTCGGCGCAGCGTTTTCTCGAATGGAGAAGGTCGTGTGCCTGTCTTAATGCTGCACACGAATAAAAAAAGGAAGGAAGAACACATGGAGATGGAAGGTCCTTCTGTAGCTAAGAAAGAGAAGGAGCGCGATGAAAAAAGGAAACATCCTAGCCACGTGTGAGGTAACAAAAGGCGCCCCGGGGCAAGGTGCCGAAGGGCTCTAAGCCCACCTTGTTGCATCGTGCGGTACCTTCTGATACAGACGGGAAATATCTAGGACCCTATGTGCAAATACATGTGTACGTGTGCGTGCACAATAAATATATAATACATACAAACGCCGCTGCCCATTAAGTGTGCTAAACTTCGAAGTCGTTTTGTTGATTTTTCCCGGAGACTATAGTTGCACGCGCACGTCGTGATGGATTCTATAGACATTTTTTTTTTCGTAAATGCAAAGCCCGGTCCATTCAGATCACTCGCGAGAAGAACCGCACAAATGAGAAAAAGGGGGAGAGGGAGCGCATCCAGGAAGCGGGATCGTTTTTCAACGTATCCCCGGATATCGTAGATCGATTCCTCCACCTTCTGTCGATCCAAAAGATCCAACGAACAAATAGTGAGAAAATCGTGGAACACGTTTCTTTCATCTAAGGAGGAATGCGTGCTGCGAGACGACTGATAAATATGTCGCTTCTTTTTCGGCGATCGTCAGGCGTGGGTTTTAAGGCATACTCGAAACGTGATATTTATCGAGGAAAATCAGGAAATCGCTTTGTATGCTTTTTCCGGAGATGTCTTCAATTATTATTCGTCTTATAAGTGTTTTCTGTATTGTTATATTATTATGATGGTATCAGGTGTATTTTAAAATTCAGATTCCTCAGTAATATCTTTTTCATCTTTGCACAACCGATTTTATATCTAAGATTTTTCAGCTATTACTTTTGCGATAAATTACATTACATTCCACTTTTTGCTTTCATCAATGCGAAGCAATAGATACGCATAATGGGACTAAATAAACGGACACCGCAAATTCCATTAGAGATTGCGTCGGGATTATTTCGATGACTACTCGTTTAAGAAGACTTTAATGCGATGTAATGGAGCGCGAAATTCAGCTGTGGTTGCAAGGCGGTGTTCGTGTATATTTGCATCGATGAGAGCAAGCCTAAACAAGGAGGTAGCACCCCGATTTCCTTTGTGCCGTTGCTAGACAGCTATCTCGATGTCGAATCGCAAATACGCGAAGAATAAGACGTTCGCTCTCGCTTGATCTACACCTTGATCAGATAGCACTGCCGAACGTCGCTGCTTTGACGATCCGCTCCGATCGGATCCGATCCCGCTGACGAATCACAATGATACGCAATTTGTGATTTAAATAGATAATAAGTAATTCGGCAAAGTAATTATCGATAAAACGACTCAAAAATCGAAAATATTATTTTTTAATAGATTCTGATCTATATAGAATGAATTTCATTGTTTATCACCTACCTGATTTTGCAAGAAGAATGGCGGAAGCTGTCCCGCGGCAGGATTGGCCTGAAACATGGCGAATTGTTGTAGTTGTTGTTGTAGCGACTGTAGTTGATGATGTTGCAACGTCGAAGCGAGCGCTTGGAGATCCTGAGTCCCTAATGCACCATGCATCAGCAATTGCTGGCTGAGCAATTGAGCAGTCGCTAGCGCAGAATTGCTATTGTTTTGTTGGCCGGACGTGTGCTGCTGCTGGTGACTGCCGGTGAGCTGGCTGCTGATTCCGGAACTCGGTGAGGACGCGCTGCCACTAGTACCGCTGCTACTGTTGCGTTGCGAGACATCCGTGACCTGAAGCAACATCAAATTTGTATTAATTCGACCTTTTTTATTAATAAATCTAACATAAATATCTAATGTAAATTTAACTAAAAATATACAACAAAAATTGTGTGAAAAATTAGTAGATATATATTTTAAGATATACATATATTTATTTTCTAAAATCCTTGTTTAACATGGAACAATAAGGATAAGACGATACATGTGGTCGAGTAATGTTTCTGAACGCAGCCTAAGAAGATTTCCACAGAATATTTATTATTTGAAAAATCTAAAAAAAAAAGATTTTTAAGGAATTTCTTTTTTAATCTTAAAATTAAAAGTGCTTTTTCATAGTGACGCTCAATGCTCAATTTCAACTTCAAAATATTGATATTCATCAATTATTATCATGTGACTTATTTTGACGCCGAAAATGAGTATCGAGCGTCAGCATGAAGTGGCACTTTTAAGGTAAAAAAGGACTAAATTTCAATTCAAGAAAAATCAAGGATTTTCATAGAGTTAAATCAATACTGTGAAAATTTCTAGAATTTTATTTTTAAATTTTAATTCTGTTTCTTTCTCGAAAACATTGTTTTTTTGATCATTTTTTTCTTGCTAGTGTAAAATGTTGGCAATTGTTTAGCAATAAGTATAATATACACGTTTGCGTATATATAAATACTCATGTAAACATTCTCGCGAGTTTTTATTTAAAAAAAATCAGAGCGACAGTAGAATATACAATAAAATTATTATTTAAAAAGTCAGAGTAACAGTAAAATATATTCAGCAAAAGAGAATAGCTTACTGATACTATATCGTAATGAATTTTCGCTATACATTATCCTCTTTTTGCGACTTTTCGCGATTGTAGAAAATAATAGATACACATAATTTCGTGAAATCTTCTTCTATTAGTTTTCGATATGTATAATTGTTTGCGTTGCTTGCATTTCAATTTATTTCAAAATTTTTTGCATTAAAAAATTGTCCAATATTACTTGGAATTTTGAATAATATTTTGAAATATTTTGAAAAATTTGGAAATCGCAAGAAACGTTTTTACAAAATTTCAATAAACATCCTGTCCAATTTTAAGAGTAATATTATATCAATCAATAGTCGTTACTATATCCATAGAAAATATTTCCGAATTCAATGTTATTATAATCTTCAATCTAAAATAGGATTGATATAAGGACTTATTTAATTATATAGAGAATCTTATTTAATTTAAAGGAAAATGAATAGGAAATATTGATCTAATTTTAATATTGTATTATTTTTATATTGCATAAAGCTATGTCAAGAATACTCTTTGTTTCGTTAGAGAAATCTTTTCTGAGAAACTTTAGTCAGTAAGATGCTGTGCACAATTTTTGGTGTCCTACAACTAAGTTTATCGTTTCATATTATTAAGTGACAATCTTTGATTCCCCTAAAATGCGGGCTACGACATTTCACGCTGTAACGTGGGACCGAGAACACGAAGAATCAACCGGGCCGCGCGCGAGGAGGGCCACCCTCCCTAATATTACAGAGTAAATTCGCCGTCGAACAAAGCCATGTTTACACTCGGCCAGGTCAGGATATTGGTCACTACGGTCCATCCTGCGCTTTTGTGTTTTATAAAACCTACTCTCCCTACGTCGTCCCTTCTTGTCGTCCATCTCGCTAGTGGCTTCCTTTATTTATTTGTCAAATATTGATCGCGAGCGCTTTTTACGCCCGTCAAGAGCATCCTGTACAAAAAAAAAAAAAAATCGAAGATACGGTCGCGCCGCATCCGCGAACGTTCCTCTCGAAAGAAAGCACGCTTAATATTATGCTCGCAAATGGGATTGGTAACGTTGTTGATACATTTAAGGAACGCACACAGGCAACAGATGACAATGGGTGACATGACAAAGCACGCTTTCGTCAAAATAAGTAGAGAAAATACCATTGAAGTTAAGTTATTGAAGAAAATCATCTTCTGTAAATATTATTGACAAGTTTAGTACGAAGACATTTAATTATCAATAATAACAGCATAAACAAAATACAAGATTGATTAATCGAAAGAGATAAAAATATTACATGTACTATTTCCAAAAACAAACGGAAATAAATAAAAAATATTATTTATTTAACACATAAAATAT
>NW_017259520.1:807867-831291 GCF_001594045.1 Atta colombica | reverse complement strand
TATATATATATATATATATGTGTGTGTACACACGGATTACTTCACTATATTACTATATTCACCATGTAACTTTTTAAAATATTTGTTTTTTGTATTGTCATAAAAATTACTACAACTGGCAAATTTAGCGCTTGTAATTTTATGTTGATTGAATAAATGAACCGAAGATGCTACACGTTTTTACATTTTTTAACAATAACGTATATATGAATAAATAAATAATTTATTAAAACCATAAAAATGTTTGTCATTCGTTATTAATTTTAAGAACATATATCAGACGTGTCAATGTTAATAGAACCATTGACACGAAGAGCGACTAATTTCGCGCGTATTATACAAGCAATCTGCAGCTTCGTGCACGCAAGATGCCGTGCAAATTATTTTTGCGAATTGTACTCGTATTTTGCTCGCGGCACTAAAAGCCGCGCCTCTTTTCAGCACTCTATATGCATTTCCGATAATTATTAATAACGCGCAATAATACATGACAAACACATAGTCAATATCTTTTTGTCTTCTAATCACAATCATATTCATAATAAATATTCATAATAAATATTGAATAATATATATTTTACATCATTTATAAAATATTAAATTAAACAGGTACAAGAGAAATCTTCGTTAACAAAATAATTCAATTTCAACACCAATTAAAAAAATATTACAATCGCGAATATAAAAAAAATATACAAAAAGAATAAATCAAAATAGAATTAGATCAAAATTTATTTACCAGATTGAGAGCTTCCCTGTCCGAGTCCATGGAGTCATTATCAAGATGCGCCTCGGTAGCATCTTGAATGTCACTTGCGATACTCCTGTCATCTCCGCTAAGTTCAGGACCATCGACATCCCCATGCAAGTCTGCATCTGCAACAAATAACAATCTTGATCTCTGAAATATTTGTTCGATCTAAATTTTTTTTTGTTTAAATTTTTTATGCCTGATAAATCTTTAAAATTAAATCTCTGTTTTTACTCTTATTAAGCACTCAAGATGTAGCGCAACATTGACGTTTCAAGACTCAGAACTTAAAATATTTATATTTTTAGATTCCGTATTTTATTATCAAATTTATCAGAAAAGAATTGTGCTATTGTCGTACAATCGTTATTGTTCTGCGCTCTATACTTCTGATGATGGTATCGCGTGGGGGTGCTGGTCGGCGTGCTGGTGGCATGAAGACGCATATCCGCGAAGATCATCCTGGACTCTTCCAGGAAGACCATCATAGCTTTCCGTTTCGTTCGTCGTCCCTACATTGGGACGTTTCTCGAGGTCCAGCACGGCGAACGATTTCTCACGCGAAAGGGATCGCGCTCGGCGATCCCACGTTGATCTATCGATCGGCGCGATCCCATTGCGCTTCGGAAGACATAAGACAAAAAAAAGCTGTGCACTCCGATAAAAAAAAAAACGCACCGATTGTTCACGTTTTTTCGCGCAATGTTAACTGACGATCGATTGAGAAAATAATTAAGTTTGCAATAATTGGAACGGACGTCTTTGAGTTAATTATCGTAAACACCTCATTAATATTTATGCGCAGCGATTGACGTGAGTTTAAGGATCCATAAAAAAAAACGGTTTCGAAGAAGCTGGTTTGTCGGAGATCGTTTCGAGTCCTAGAAGTCACTGTTGATCTTCGTCGACGAACTGATACAGAGCGAATGTCAGAATGACGCAACGAAATCGTACCCCTAAGGGCGCACCAATCTTCCCCACTACTACATGGTCCTGTTGGGCCCTGGGATTGGTCGGTCTCATAGTTACATCAGGCTGATTGGTGGATCGAGGAGAACCCTTTTGCCCTTTCGGCGTGTCCTCCTCCCCTACTACAGCAGCAACCCTTCGTGAGCATCCATCATCGTATCTTATGTCTACTTTCTCCCTCGCCACCCCTTTACTAAGAGCTTCCTTCGTCTCGTTCGCGCCGGGGTTGTCGAATAATGGCATGGAACCGTTTCGCTGATTCGGAGAACACGGGCTTATGCACCGCGATTGGCTCGCGCGATTTTTAATAATTATTTCGATACGCCGATATACTATTTTGAAGGGGGATTTATAGCAACGTATGTCACGCTCAGGGCTGCTGTCGCAACAATGAGATTCTATGGACTTTATCAGAAGCAATAAACTTTAGGATTTCGTTTCATACAAACTTTCCTACATTAATTGATCACAAAAGAACTTGTGCAAATTATAAAAAATATATTAGATATAGATATATGTATAATCGATTACAAACTTGTCACAAAACTGAGAATCAGGGAAATTAGGAAATTGTCAGGGAATTGAAAATGATCAGAGAAATCAGGAAAAAAAGAATTTTGCAAAATTTTTTGGAAAATAAAAATTCTTCGCTTTAAAGAAGTTTAACGTAAGTTTATGTTTATCACATCTATGCAGTTTTCGAATACAGCAACAATTAAAAATACGAGCAGTGTCAGCAATATTAATAGTAAATTACATTGTTATGTTAAAAAAAACTTAAATCAGGGAAAATTATGAAATTTTGTCTAGAAAAGTTATGGAATTTTTAAAGAAATTTGTAACCATCATGGATTAAAAAAAAAGTCATTAGGTATATAGATTGTCAAATTGGAAAGAAAAAAGCTAGAAATGATTTGTAGATATTATTAAATTTATATATTAAGTAATGAAGTTACATAAACGTAATTTCACAGCACATTTCTATAAATGCAAATGTTACCATGTAATCATAAAAATTATATAGTACACGATGTAATCATAAGAATCAATTTAACAAATGATTGATTTATCATGTCTCCTGATATTTACAGAATTACGTAAATTATATTAAATTAAATTTGATAAATTATATTTATTAATGATACTATGGATCTTAATACTTTTCATCATTGTTTCGACAACATTATCTACACATCATACTCTTTTGTTAGACTTTGTAACGATCCTTTGCGTTTACGAGGTAAACGTAAAAACACATAAATTGAAGCGAGCAATCAGCCGCGACTAAAGACAAAGAAAAAAGCTATTCCCTTACATTCTTGTGGGAAAAGTCGAAAACCATGGAGAGGTAATGTCGAAAGGGGACGAGGGTCAGCAATGCCAAAAAGTAGAAGTCGCTTAGCCATTTGGTGCCACTCTTCTCGTGGTACTTTCCCATCGACTCCCGATTCCAGGATAAAAGCTGGAGAAGAGAAACCAAAAATGGAGATAAACGCTCGCGAGAACGTTGTAAAAACGCTCCGCTGCAACGCAGGTGGGGGACTACATCCTTCGGGTCCGTCGAGGTGCTACTGGGGCTACGGGAACGATCGTTACGTAGAAGAACGTAGAAGAAGAAGAGTGAAGGAATTCAAAATCCAGTGAATATCCTGCTAGAACGCGGCGTCATTTTTCGGGGGCCCGACCCGATTTTCGCTTCTCCATCTGCGTTACCTGACGGGATGATTCCCCCGAAATCGTAAAAAAAAAAGGGAGAAAAAAGACGCAACAGGTCAGGTAGGATACCTTCAGGAAACTGGCGCGCACGCACAACATTGGAGCGGATTCTCTATAAAATTTTGCTCCGTTCAGCACGTTCTACCCCATCTGGGTGTATCTTGGGCCCTTCCTCCTTCGTCTGCGCGACCCATTACTCCCCGTACCTACTACTCCTCGTCCTTTCTAACGCGCAGAATATTGCGGCAGGTACATACGCGGCTCACACGAGGCTTTCCTTTTTCATCCACGAATTTGCATCATCCCTTCCCTTTTTTCATCGAAAATTACGCTTTTTTTCCGTGAGAATCTGTGAGCCCCTTTGCAGACTCCTCGCAAACGGTAAAGACAGTGTTAGTAGTGGGGAGATAGAAGAAGGGGTCCAAGATTTTTGGGGTGATTTCTGCCAGTTTCGATTTTACCCTTGCTCTCCTTTGTACGTTACGACGAACGACGCGTTAAAGATGGCGATTCGTATTATGTACCAGGTGCAACGTCTTTGATAACAGAAAAAGAGAGAGTGATTCGCGGATGAAACTACCATCGATTGGTTTTATTTCTTTACAACATATACGCGTGCAAAATCACATACAAACGCACATGTATTTAGAGACAGAAGAAGAAAGAAGGGGAGGTAATGCGACAGGAAGCGACGGTTTTTTTTCGGTTTTTTTCCAGTACGCGAATAACTGACGCTTTGCTCTCAACGAATCACAGGCGATAGTTTAAAAAAAAGCCAACGGATAGTCACGATAAATTTTGTTTAGAGTAGACACTCGTATCTGTACGAAAGAGAGAGATAAAGAACAGAGACGTGAATGTGAACCGCTAACGGATTTTTATTTCATAAAGTCTCGTGCGCTAGAAAGATCGGTTGCGCTAGAAAGAGATAGATCTTCAGATACAAAGAATATATTCTATATAAAAGGATTTTGGAAAGCTATTATAAAATTTAAAAAAAATGTTACGGAGCACACAGAAAGATTTTACTGGAGCAAAAATTATTCAAAAGTTTAGGTAGATGCAGATTTGAAAATAATTTCGTTGCATCAAAATAATTATATAGATAATCATCAAAATAATTATGTATTTGATATATATAATGTTGCAAAAAGCTTTGTCAATCTACCAATCAGTTTTTACATAATTATTTTTATGGTCTAACAAAATTATTTTCAGATCTGTATCTGGTTAAATTTTCATATTTCAAAACCTTCTGTCCGCATAAATCATTCTCAATAACAACTCTAACTTTTTCTATCTCTCTTTATCTCTTTTGCAAATATCTTTGATGCCATTCCTCTCGCGATTAACAAATAAAGTATAACGACTTCGCTATTAGTTTCAAACTACCAGCAAATTCACACCTGCGACCTTACAGTCGAATGAAAGGACCGGCCATTCGGATCGCCGATCCACCCGCCGATCTCGAGCCGGTATCGATTCGATATCGAGCTATACGAAAGAATGTCGCTCATCTGGAAGATCGTTATCTCCCGATGGATCTCCTCGACGTCTCTTTGTGTCGCATCTGCATACACATCGACGCACGCACACTCGCGCGCTCATCGCACGGCCGTCCATTGTGCCGTCGACGCGGTCACAATGCAGTCGCCCATGCAATTTCGAGCCATTCAAGTCCGTTTAGCGCTTTGCACGAGTGACACGGTAACCGTCTATCCATCACCCACGCACACTCGTACGAATGCGAGTCGAAAACATCGTCGTCAAGCAGAGTAGTACAAACGCAAGCGATGATACACACGGACGGCGTCGGTGGGGAAGTGCAGCTGTGGATGCAGCCCTCGTGTTATACGTGCCGCTCTTACGAGAGGTCGAGGATGCGAGGTTGCGATGGCGACCTTCGCCTTCGTCCCTTAAGAGAACTCCTCGCGTGACTTACGGCGAAAAACTACGTGGCCGATGACCCGAGCACGAGCAACCTCCAAGATCAGGAGTGTTCACCGCGTGCGAGTCACGTCCGTCAGGTGATAAAACGGCGCACAATAGCGCACCTGAAGGCTACTGAAGATTAGGCGATTTTTGGCAAAACTTATGTTAGTCTCAAAAGAAAATAGCAAAGAAATTAATCTCCTAGTGATGATCTCCTATTTATTGAATCGGAAAGTCAGACCGGAAAAATCATAAACTCGAGAACTTATTGGAACTAATTTATTATTAATTTAAATGTGTGATATTCTTTGTATATTGATACAAATAAGTTTAGAAATATATATAATTTTATAAATATATAGTATTTTGAATTAATTAAATGTAAACATCGCATTTGTTCGTGAAATTAAACGTTGCGAATACACTCTAATGAAGATAATTTCTACCAGAACAAGTCTTTCGCCCTGTTATGTGTTTTAACATGAACATTTCCTAGTTAATCTAAATTATAATACAAGAAATACACACAATACGAAGTAACACAATGTGAGCAGTGTTCTCTGAGATCCATATAAACCAACGTCTGAATTATATACCGCTTCTCATGAATATTACATACATCAGAATACAATAAAAGTTTCCCAGAACTAATTCGTCCAAGTCAAAGTCCGAATGAACGTGTAAGTAACATTTGGTAAAATCAGAACTATGATAAATTCTAGATTCATTTGACTTTTAACTCAATTATTATTAATTAACCTTAATGTAATTATAGCTGCAATACTTATTAATAATTTAAAGTGTTATTACTACTTTTTGCCAACGTGCCAGAATCACAACTTTACTTTTACGAATTGCATTAAATTCTTTTTCCAAATTGTGCGAGTTCTTAATACATGTTTAATCAATGAATTCGAGAATCATTTATTATAAATCTGATATTAGAGTCAAGCAACCTGGATTCGATTCTATCATGTTTCGATTTTACCGAACAGTAGCTTATACATTCCCATCTAAATTGGCGGACTCGGCCGATGAATAGCGACAGACGCTTTCTCCGTTCGCGAGCGAGGAATCGCCATGAAAAAGTTCCATTTTCTGGATGAATTCTGGCCACCGTGCAACCAGAATCCCTTCCTAAACGGCAATCTCTTTTCTCTCTCTCTTTCTCTCTGTTCATCTTCCCTTCCAGAGATTCTCTTCGTCTCTTTTTCTTCTATTTCTTTCATTCTCGTTCTTCCGCTCGTTCTCTGGCTTAAAGTGTTTTTGTTCGCCAGGGCGAGAATAGCCATCGACGATGAGGGCGTGCTGCTCTTTCCGCGCGATCTACATAAAATATCGATTCTTTGAACCGCGTCCCGGGAAAAATATCGGCGAGTCACGCGGGCCCGATGATGAATCCCTCCTACTGAAGCCGGCCCTTCTCGCTTTAACGTATATGGAACGCGTCACAAAAGAGAAATCGTTATTTTCACGGCTCGGTCCGATTTCGCGGTTGCATCCCGCATTCTCTCCCCGTTTAATCCCCCTCGCCCTCTCTTTTACATTGCCGATCCACCCGCGAATTCGCGATCATCTCGTCAGCGATTTACCTGATTTCCTGCCCTTTTACTTCTTTATATTGTTTCTTCTTGCTCCATGATGGTCTTATAATCGATCAGTTTTCTTCGTAACCTTTCGCGATTTTTCCAAGACTTTAATACGATAAAATCATACACAAATTCGATTATAACTTTTATTTCTTTTTCAAATGAAAAATAATATTCTTTTGCAGAAGTTTTCTTGGCCCTAAAAATTATGAAGTTCCCACATATTCTTCTTAATTGTTTTCACCTAAGAACTCTCATAATAATTGGTATAACTTGTTCGTGATCGCGAATGATTTCTTAAAAATTAATTTACAGCATATTATGATTTATAGAACTTTTACTGTCAGGGTTTACATTACCATTACACGTTCTCTTCGATAAAAAAAGAGCATTTATTTTCCAATTGGAAAATTCATTAAAATCGGTTAAAAATAGATCACACTCTAAATGTGTAATAAGTGCATTCACACTGTACTGCAATAAAAATGGATTTACACATTTAAATGTGTTGTATACTGTTCTTTCCATTTAATGACACAAATTTTGTTCTATCTTTACTACTCATTGAATGCTAAGAAAAATAGAATATGTGCTGATTAAACATGTGTTACTAAATGAATAGCATTCATAATGTTATTTTTACATAGAAAATTCTAAATCGCACACATATATGAAGACACTTACTTGGATTTGCAATGCAATGCTCAGCATTAATTTAAACAAAAAATTCCAAATTTAATTAATGTAAAATATTTCTACTATAATATATTATATTATTTCTTTCTCATTTTAGTATAACTTAAAACTTATCAACACATTTTGATATTCGAGATATTCATATTAACTTTTTCCCGCGCATATATCGCAAATGTCGCAATTACTTGCACATTTTCTGAAAGGGCGGCAGCAGCAAGTAGATGTTTCTCATCGTTATAAAGTTCCTTTTTCCCCGATTTACTCGCGTCTCAGCAAGACGCACACCCCTCTAAGATGGCAGATCGCATTAGAGCCGGGTTCCTCTCCTCCCAGCCGTTCTTCTTTCTCGGTCGTGTAGCAACGCGACCGAATGTCTAAGCAGCATCTGCCCTCCGCGTCGTTTCTTCGTCGCCATTCTTACGTAAGGCAACGACAATACAACCCGGCCCGGGTTACGGGGGAGGAAATTCCCCGGGTATTATTCCCGAGGTATATGCACCGCCTGTCAACCGACTTACGATTTTATTAGGGCCTTACGTCATTCGATTATGCTTGGCCGGGCCCCGGTTTTCATTCAGAGCAGGACCCCGAGACTACCACGAGGAAACGTCCGACATAACAGATCAGATCCGATCGGTTTCTACATCGTTACCTTGAAGCATTTTAACACTGCGAGGCTTTACGACTGTTTCATGTAAAAAAATGACTAAAGGTGATGTATTGTGATTCAGGAATTCTTTATAAAGAACGGAATAGTGTCAAGTATATGACAAACTAATATCTTCCGATTATATGAAATATTCTAAGATCTCATAAATTATCAAGAGGTAAAAGATGACCATAAAAGAGATTACACAGTATATTGCCCCAAAAATATTTTCTCAGACAAGTTTCGCGTGTAAAAATCATGATTGAGAATCTGCCAGGAACCCTAGCAGGGAAACTCTACGTTGCATAAGTATTGTCCGGATGTTGTTGACGAAAATCGCTGCTGTTACCGCGACGAGATTGTAGACGACGAGAGAAGCGTATCAAAGGGGAGGGCACCATAGGGGGATAGATACCAGGGCCAATAGAATAACAGTGTTTCGTCTGGCGTGTTTTGAACCGGCATTGCCCGGCGGCTCGGCAAGGGTGACGAGAGAAGGGGTGGACTGGTTTCCGAGCTCGGCGTGTGTGGGGTGAGTCTAAAACCGTTAGGTTGGTCGCGTGCTACCGGAGGCACGTGGCCGCATCCTCCTCTCTTCCTCCCCCTTTTCTCCTGTGTCTTTTTTACGCACGCGCACATATGTGTCCCGAACAAGGAGCGACAAGATGTACGGATACTTCTGTACTCGAAAGGATTCTTAAGCATTAAACGGAATAATCTTATGTCATGATTATATTCTTATGTACACTGAAAGAAAAGATTGGCTACTGTAGCAAATTAGATGGTAAAATATAGCATAGCATTTTTACTTGGCTGTAATAGCCAATATTTTTTTGATTGCTGCAGCTAATTTTTAGTTGTGTTAGCCTATCCGCAATGTCAGTACAGGATTTTAATTGTCTAACGCAAGCAAAAATGTTGCAGTCAATTAAAAATACTATGCCATATTTAACCATCTGATTTGCTGCAGCAGCCAATCTTTTTTTTCAGTGTATATTTCCATGATGCAAAAGCAGCTTGTAACATGGCAGTAACATTGCAAACATAGCAATCTTGCAAGCTCTTCTGTGCTGTATAGATTAAAATTATATTCATTTTTTTAACGTTTATTGTTTATTATTAAATACTATTTTGCATTAAATTATAGCGTTGAATAATTTGCTTCTTGTAATATTTTAATTGAATTTTTAATCTATTTGAGCCAATTTATTCTTTAATATTTGTTTTTTAAATTCTTATCATGACATTTATTCATTGATCTAAACAGTTGTAGAATTTTTGTTAAAAATAAAATCAACGATGATATTAAAGCTGATTCTATCATGGCGCGTAAAAGACTGATCTTTTAGAATTAAATTTCGATCCATTTTCTAATCAACGATTTATATGAGAAAATTGTCAACATCACGCGCGCAACGAATCTCTAAATGAATATTACGGATTTCGCCGACGAATGGAACTTAATTTATTCTGTCTGTTTTCGGAGGCCATGGTGAGTTTGAGCCCGGAGCTATTGATCGAAATTCGATGATCATTGTTGTCCAGAGCTTATACTGGCGAAACCCCAAATTAAGGGTCAGGTAAGCAGCCAAAGATGCTCGGACGCATGGCGCCATTAACCGCGATTGCAACGCGATGAAAACGAAATAGGCGATCGCGCGGCAGATGCGGGGATCGGTAAACAGTCGACCGGATAACAGTTAGGCTGCTGCCGTCATCGCTCGTCATCATCAACGCGACCATACCGTTAGACAGAGGCAATGTGCGGGCCCTTCGACACGTGCTACTCGATCAAACGCAGCCGTCCTTCAGATGCAGATAGAATGTTTCGGCAATTGATCTAAATACTCAACATTGTAAGAGTTTAAATAATTTAAGAATTTTACAATCTTAAATTTATAAAAAAAAGGCATTTAACTTTGCATTTAAGAAAAAAAGTAACTCAGAAAAGAGAATTTGATGAATATTTCAAAAGCGTTAGAGGAATACATGATAATGTTGTTTGATAATGTTTAACGAATAAAATTGCATTATAATTTTTATAGGTAAATAATTTTTATAAGTAAAAACGTAATTATAATTAGGGATCTCATAGAAATAATGGTGAGACGCGAACGAGAAATCGTTTCGCCTTCACTATATCACTGTTCGCTGTAAATTTCCGATAAGGAAATGAAACTATGCATATAAAGAAGAACGTTACCGAAGAGAGAAAGTTTCGCGACGATACCTCGACACTATTTCGCATTGGCACCCTTTGTCGCTCGACTGGCAGTGATGTATGGTGCGGTAGACCTGCATGCTGACCACTTCCACTCTCTTACGAGCAACTTTCCCGTGTATTGGGCGAAATTTGATTTCTAGATCTCTTTTCCGAGGGCAAAGAGCTGGACAATGGAATTTTAAATCGCTAAAGATTGGGGTGATAGATATTACTAAGCGCGCAGGAAATTGCAGTTTTCTTTCCGGAATAAAGTTACAGTATTCTATGTTACTTTACTTTCAATTCCATTTTAATGTAAATTTTATTACATGATCGCAAAATTATCATTAATCATGAGAACAGCGAATCTTCGTCAGTTCTTCGAAAAAAAGAGCGAGTAGACAATGTCGAGATTATTTGAATATCCCATATTTAAGATTCGCCCTGCGTAGTCCAGGGCAGTGATTGTCGACTTGGCAGGCTAGTCACGTGGCCGGCACGTCATACACGTCAAACCAACCCCCTGTGGAAACCGCCCTATTGCGTCTAAGGCCGCCCCGCGGCCGGTCAGTATAAGCAGGGAAGCCTGCAAGCACTTTACATTCTATTTTCACGCTGTACTGACCCCGATGTATGCGACTTCCTTAACATATTCGCCAGATATTGCCTTTTAGGCACGTGCTACCTACCGAATCGATATTCATCTTCTGTGAGAATGAGAATTTATCGACGTCCTTAAAGTAGCACCGATCGCCACGCTCCCCAGATAGTAAATTTATATAAGTCGTGTTCGATGCATTACATTTTCACATAAAATTACGTTCAAGGAAAAAATTATCTTAGCGATGTCAAGAAGTAATTTTATCTAATATTTGATATATTTAATATATGTGTAGTGTAGATAAGGTACGTGATGTGGCAATAAAGTGTGCGGTGAATTTTCAGAGAAGATAAACATCACTTAATTAATATATAAATAATCTTTATTTAATTCATATATATATATTAATTAATAATCTTTATTTAATTCATATATATATTAATTAATAATAGAACTGTCTAAATTAACTTAATCGCGATTCAAGATAATCTAACTTTTTACAAGAGAGTTATCAGCATAAAAGTAAAATTACTTGTAATAAATTATGATTATTTATGAAAAATTAACAAAATTTAAAACTCCACGTGCAAATTCAAATTAATTTGAAAAGAAGAACTAAAATAACAGCAGTTCTAGTATTAAGTGATGTTTATTTTCTTATAACATTTACATAATTTATTGAACTATAAATAAATAATATATAGATAAATAAAAAATATAAAGAATATATATATAATAGAATAATTAATTATTTATGTACTTATAACGTCGTTATAAAACCAAATTCAACAAAATTATATGAATTTCTCCCTGTCTATATGTAAACTGCGGTAGACGAACAATGAACGAAAAGCAACTTTCAACGCGTGATCACCTATCACCTGACGTGCTTTAAACGGAATAGCTGGCTATTTTATGCGTGTCACTGCCCCGTGGTGTTTTCACGGGACGACGAGCACCCCCGGATTTTTCCAGGGGTTCTCCGCGAAACGGACAGCCGTCCAGTCAAGGGGAGACCATCTAACCGAGTTAAATAACGCTACATTAACACCCCGCGCGATACAAGATCTGGCCAAGTGTGAAATACCCCAAGCTTATCAAGCTCCCGCAGAAGTTTCTCTTCAATAATCTCATGCTGATCGTTGTTCACGTCGATGTGGCCGCGTACATTCTGTGTCTTTTCTGAAAACAGTGCCAGTTTTTTTCAGAATAAAAGACAATGCCATTTGTTGAGAATTATTCCCCACTTGATCGAATTTAATGCAACTTTGCGTGAGAGCGGACACAATTTTGAACAAGTGATGTATCTTTAGTATAAACATTAGTCCAACAAACAAATTGGATCATTCATTTGCACATTTCTTTTCTTAAAAAAAACTAGGAAGTAATTAGTTGTAACATTTATATATAATTTTATTTAAAAACACAATCTTATAAATACTTTCTAAAATTAAAGTATATATAAAAAATGACTTAATATTTTTTGTAGATAATTTATTAAATAAAAAATAAAAAAAATTGATAAAAATCTTAATCTAGGATACGAATGTTGAGTTGGTAAAGACTAATGGATTTTTTTTTTCACCAATAGAATAAAACATATATTGTGTTTTTTCTTAAATATGTTTTTAACGTTTCAAATATACTTTAAATAGTACTGTAAAAAAATATTTCAAACATATTAAAAACATCAATTAAGCATGTTTTAAACTGTTTAAAACATGTTTTTTACCAACCCTGTGAATAACATCGTATGGTAAAGGACTGGAAAATTATCGTGTGTACTAAGGATAGTAATAATAATGTATCAAGAGGTCAGTTTCTTTCCTTTAGGAATAATTGAGAGAGTGATAGGATAACATGAAAAATGTGCTTTATCATCATTGATTTAAGATTATACTTCTTGAAGTCTATTTTCATCTGTCACACTTCGTTGCTGAAGAAATAATGTATATCACGTATAATAACGCTTGTTGTTAAAACAGTTCCGCTCCGAAACGTTGGGAATAAAAATTAGAACGGAGAAAATTGCTTTGTGAGATTAATACATCGTAAATTCATTAATATTAACCTACATTCAAGTTTTCATTACATTCGCAAATAAATCCGTTTCTTGAAATTAGTATAATGGGGGGTCGATATAGTTATATGTATGTAAATAACTCTAAAACTTATATAACATTAGTACAATAGACTAATGAGAGAATATGTATCCATTTTCTCCCAGACGGATATACCATACATTCTCCTTCCCATCTTGAATATTTATAACAATCTCTCTTTTTATTGCTTTTTTTTACTCGTCGTCTCTTTGTTAGTGAAACTCGTTTAGTTGAACGATTAAACTAATTATGAATTTTGATCCCTACGGCGATCAGAATTAGACGGTCGTAATAGATTTAATTATTTCGAGGTCTCGCCACTTTGATGACGACGACGCAGACTCCGGTTGCTTCGAAGATGATCATCTTGGAAGAGATATAAGAATATAACGGTGACGTTTACCTGCGCGTATCGTCTTTTGTCCTTTTGTCACAATTATTGACGTCTAGACGCGATCGCTGTTTCTCTACGAAATGACAATTACTTGGCAATAGAATCGTCTCATAATTTAACTAAATTAATTTGACTAAATTAATTTAACTAAAACAATGAAGTTAAACAATTCAATTCTAAAAAATAATTAAATTCAATTTAATTTATTATTTATTCAAATTTAATTTATTTACATTTGGCACACATAAAAGTAAAAAAATATTATTTTTAACTCAGGAGATCAGGTAATCATTGCTCTTTTAATATTTAACAATGTATAAATATTGTAAATTATCAAATTTATATTCTTTTTGTTATTATATGGTATTATTTCATATTATTTTTCAATGAACTGTTATAATTGGCTGCGTTCAGCAAAAAAAGCAGCTTTGCAATTATTGAAAAATTCTTCAATATTGGTCTTTAGTTCCTCACTGAATCTAATAAATGTATAAACCAATCTGAAAATTTTGCAACAGTTGCAAAACTGCATTTTCTGCTGAATGCAATCATTGTGTAACTATATATTTGAAACGTGAACGAGACGATGAGCGAAGATTGTCGAAAGATTAAAAAATCGCTCGATAATGTCTGAGGGGAAAATCGCACCCATCTTTTAACGGTTACACGGCAATACCTATGTCGACGTTAACGCACTCGCGTTATATTCTTACCGAGATGATCGCGAAGTTCTGCGATAGAGGAGGCAGCCTCTTGCACACACAGAGGTGTGCCTTTTTCTCCCTTTTCCGGAGCCCCTCCGTACTTTACCACCCCCTTTCCTCCACGCGCTGACGAGGAGAGAGAGAACTTCCCTCTCTCTTTCCTCCCCGATTGTTACCGACTCCGTTCTCGCCCTTCGCCGTCCCTACCAACCTTTCACCGAGCACGACTCTGGCTTAATGGCTGACAGGGCTATCGGGTTTCTGCAGAAGCGTAAAAGATCTTCGAGGAAAGACGCGGAAAGAGCGATAGGCGCTGCCTTCGTCACTCTCTTTGTCTCTTTCTCACCTTTCTTTTTCTTGCTCCCTTGTACGCACTCTTTCTTGTTTGCCGGTGCATACACCCTTACCGCGAGTAAACGAGAAATTTACAGGCAACGAATCGTACATACCGTCGTAGCTTGCACAGACTGAGTTCCCGTGTGTCAGTTGACTCATACAATTCGATGCTTAAGATAAACGCGCACGTCTCGTATTTCTCGCGCAATTTAATCCGTCCATCGTTGCGTTATCCTCGGGGGAAAAGGGAGAGGTTGGTCTTTCTTACAATATCATTAATTCCGCCATTGATAGAAACTACTCTGAGATCCCATGTGAATACAAGGTTATAAAAATATCGAGAGTACGAAGTAATTTATAAATTTCTCTCTATCTTCCATATCGTATTAAGATCTTTAATCTGCTTTTAAGAACAGTACAATATCGTCTGCAATAAATGACGTTGCATTTGTTGCAAATGATTAAAGATTATATAATTATATGATATAAGATTATATAATTTCTACGTTCGAATATACGCGACTCAATATAATCTAAAGAAATTTACACATAGCGCGTTTTACAAGCATGCTAACATACATCGCATTACGTATAAAAAAGGAAGACAAGTAAAAAACAGGGATCCTAAAAAGATCTCGCTACTCATCAGCCTGTTGCAGGCCCACCCCCGCGAATGTATGGTGCATATAAAAAACTACGAGGGTTGCACCCCTCGACAGCGGGTGTATACGTATCGACAATCTGTACAATTGCGTGCTGGTAGATAACATGGCGCTAATTGATTATAATAAGCGGTAAGGAAGGAAAGGCGGAAGCAAGGCTGGGGTTGAGAATCGTAGATTGTATCGAGGGGTTGAAACCGCGTTTAAATGGTCATCCAGTAGTTAAGTTGTTACTTCCGGTATTTTGTAGGGAGTCTCAATTTCACCATATTTATTTTTTACGACCCATTATTTTATAAATTTAATTATTTTATAAATTTAACAAAAATCTTTGCAAATATTGCAAAATTGTTTAATTAATATTTGAATAAAACCGTTAAAAAACAATATTATTTTATTTGAATATGTTTTAATTACGCTCAAATAAATTTGATTTTTGTTCTTTTACATCCTATAAATTATTTCAATTTAAAAAAAATATAGTAACAGCGATAATAATCAAATAATACTTTACAGCAAACAAAATTTGTATTCTTTGAGAACAAATTTTATTTTAACATCTGCGATAATTGAGAAGAGAGCCAAGTAGAAAGGCTAGAAAGACAAACGGGAGACACCCGGTGCTGACAACGGGGGCGTTCGATAATTTATCGTCTTCATTTGCCCGTGTCCATATTTATTGCATCGTTATGAACAATACGGCGCCTATTAAACGAAATAACGCCTGACCTCACTGCGCGTACGCACAATCGAATTAATGCTAGGGCTCGCGCGATCATGTCCAATAATAAGCTTAATAAATATTGATTGTTTAATTAATGTATAATCGACCATGTGGGATACAGCCTGCGCGCTATCGGCAGTCAATTTGTCCGCCCACTGGCGCAGCACGAATTTATTAACGGTTTATTTTCTGTAATCACGCGTAGCTTTCGACTGTTTTAACTATCTCTTGCCTGCTGCCACAAACAACAGAGACATGATTTTCCAAAGAGTATGATATTTTCTATGTTATGCTTACATCATAACTAATTTAGATTCTGTTTCAATCATTGAGATTCTTTAGACAGGTTAAAAAGAAGTATTTTAGAATTTTCTTTCTTTCTTCCATTGTATTCCATTTCATTTTTAAATTACAAATTAAGTTGTCACATTTTTTTTACATTTGCATTTCTTTCATTCTTTTTTCATTTGTACTAAAAAAAGATAGTATCGAAGCAAATTTTACGCTTTCTTACTTTTCCTTTTTAACTAAAAAATCAGAATAAATCTTAACCTATAAGTCAAAAGCAATTTAGCTTTCATTTTTAAAGAAAGGAAATATATTGAGAAGAAAAAAATTATCGCAATATTGTAATAAAGTAATTAGCTTTGTAAACATTTTTTAGGACAGACGGAACTTTTTATAAAGATCGACTGCTTGTTTGCATCTTTAAGAAATAATTATATTTGTGGGATGTCAAATAAATTACGGCTAGCATTATCTAGACAACAATATCTATATCCAGAGAAAAGTTTCTTTGATTTAACCAGTTCTTGAAATTAAATAATAATTTTTATTTTTCTTAAAGATATTTTCATTCTAATTTTTAAAAAATCGACAAAAGAAAAATAATTTCCTCAATTTAAACATATTTTTTCTGTATGTAATAGCAAAATATTGTTAGCATTTCTTACTGTATTGTATCTGTATTGTATCGTAAATGACATTCAAATCAAAGAAGTTTTTCTTTAACCGTACAGCAATGCACAAATTTCTTTGAAATTTCCTTGACTTAAATTTTTTTTAATCGGAGAAACTTTTTTCTGAGTGTGCAAGAGAAAGTGCGTAAAGCTACCTGAATAGTTCGAAAAAAAAAATTGCACTCAACCTCCGAGTTACATATCGTGTACTACACGAAATCAATCGAGCGCCGAGCAGGCCCTATCGATGATCGAGTAACTGTAGGAGAGAGAGATTAATCGTTAATGCAATAATTATACGTTCACGAGGCAATTACACGGCTTCGTGAAAGAGGAGCAGCCCCGCGCCAGAAAAACAATGAAAAACGTTGCGTCTTCTGTGGGAACGGCCGTCCCATTAATGGAATCACCAATTGCAGAGTTATTGGTTAAATTGCTAATTGCTAGCCTCTTTCTTTGGTTCCCTTTCTAGCGCCGCGTGTAACGACAATTGCGCCGACACCCACCCGTCGATCAACGCTATTTTCATAAATAACGTCTCGCCTCTCTGTCGACTGTACAATTTCTCACGGCTGCTTCTCCGCGGCACTTACTTAATTTTCGGAGTGTGGGCGAGTGAATTAATCTCTCCGCGCGATCGAATCGGACTGTTTGCTCGTTCTCTAGGAGGCAACAAGAACGGAGGACGGAAGTCGTCCTCGACTCGTGAGAAATGCGCACCGACTAAGGGAGAAAACATCTCGCCGAGCTCTTTCGCCTCGCGAAAGGGGAATCGCGAATCTTCTCGGTTCTTCGTCCGCGGTTCCGTTCACATCTTCAGCCCACGATCCTTCATTCTTAGAAAGGATCGTTGTACTTGTTTTCATTTCCACTTACGCGATTAGACTTCTCACGGTGCATACAGGTATCACAACTGGCGTCTCGCACGAACGTGCCGCGTATTTTTATGTAGAATACTTTGAAGATATTTTTCCGTTATATATCGATATAACATTCCAGATTTTTTAAAACAGCCTATTAAAATTAATTAAAGTTGCAATTTATAATTCCAAAAATATATATGAAGTATAGAACTTGAAATAAAAATAAATAACAAAATTTTCTAAGCCGCGTGAGCCAAATATCTTCACTGAAAAATTTCTAATGAAAATGGGCAAATCAGAATTTTCTATTTTAATTCTAAGATAACTAGATATCCAATTATGATAATCGAAGTCCTGATTGATATGATCGGAATTTTACTGGTTCGTTCATTTTCAATCAGAAAAACAATATGAGCAAGTAGAAAGAAATCAACATCGCAATCAGCATTCCAGCAGAATTAGCATATTCCGTTTGCAAGACATTCACTGGTGGATATACCAACGATAAAAATCTGAAAATCCCCAAGAGATCCCATCGCGGAATTTGAATTTGCTCCATCTAGCTGCGATCGTAACGCATGAATCCTGAAAAGCTCGAAAAGAAGGACTTCTTTATATTCAAAGAGAAACTCTCGTTTCATCTCTCCGATTCGAATAACAAAGTGAACTAGTTCGAGTTATAAAGATCAGTACAGCTTCTCAGCACCGATCACAATTTTCTTTAAACAAAGAAGTGAATTTTTATTAGTAATTATCATTCCAATTCATCAAAATTATTTTCAATTCACTAATCAATATTAATAGCAAATAAAAATATAGTCATAAGTTTTAAAAAGAAAATATTTGATAATTTAATTTTATATTAATAAGAAGACTTTATATAAAAAAAAATTAATCAATAGGACTAATAGAATTATTACTTTTTCACTAAGTAGTTCTAAGTTCGTTAAATGATGATTTCCAAAGTAAATAAAGAACAAAAGAGAAAAACGGAAAAAGTTGCAGGCTGAATTTTCACAAGTTAATGTGTGACTGACGTGACAATTGGTGATTTTGGGCCAAGGTGTGAAGAATAGAACTTCCTTCGTAGAAGTCGGAAAAATATTTTAACATTCAAAAGCGATTTTCCACGGTCGAGCCTTGGCCCGACGAACGATTTGAATAAGAAAGTCACCAAGAAGATGTACTATCATCCGTGCTTGCATGAATGAACAGTCTTCAGGCAAGTTTATCGCAGGAATCGTTTGCATGCCAAGCGAAATCGATCCTCGTCTAGCTCTTCAGGATTTCCATCGTCATCGACTTTTGTCGTTTGCTTTGATTCGTGATGCGAACGCAAAGATGATTCTTCAAATGTGAAGCTAGCGATCTTCGATTGATCATTCTTACAATTACAGAATATAAAAACGACGACTGTAATGTTGAATTATTTGTAAGAAACGACTATTAATACAATATTTAACGTGCTTTAATTGAAAAATATATATATTACTATTTTCATAAGGTTTAAGATGCAATTGAAAAAAATCATAAAAGAATATTTAGAAAAAATGCAAAATCCAATGTTTTTCTTTTATCATTCACAAAAAAGCAATATTGTGAGATCACAAATAACAAATCGAATAAAATAAGTATTGTGACTGTTTTCTCTCTCTTTGATTTCATAGTTTAAAGTGACATTTATGATTTTTTTTACTTGTAATTAATGGCAGCTGACATCATTTTGTTATGAAAATAAAAAGCTTGTACTAGCAACATTAGAAAGTATGATGAGTAACATGACTGCTCGAAAGATCTCGGAGAAGTCTGCGTTAAAAGAATCCCTGGTCTAGCCATATCGGTCGAACAGGTGTGCGGGTACGATGCGAGAATAAACGATTAGAATCTCGATTAGCATCCGCGGATCATATTAATCGCGGCTGCATTACCAAGCGATTGCATCCGCTCGAGTACGATTTCATAATCGGACATGTATCAGCTTCGAGCACTAAGTCTCGGTTCGCTTTGACGGCTTAATAAGAGGTAATTGCGTCTCAAGTATAATATAAGCGCATAAACGATCTAACATCGATAATCAAGCATGCAACAAGCGACAAACTATTTTTTAGATTAATTAATATTGATGTATCGTTCATTTGAAGAATTCTTAATAGCGTAATTAAAATATTGTCATTATAAATTTATTTTTATCAATAATTAGATTTAAATATTATAATATATTATATATTAATTATATTCTAAAAATTATGTTCTAAATTCGGAAAGAATAGCTTTGTTGAAGCATTTGACTGTTGAAAATTTAACTAGATATAAGTATCTGAAAATAATTTTATTTATAATAATTATGTAGAATGCTTAAACTGATTGCTAGAATGCAAAAACTTTTTGCAGTATAGTCATCAACGTTTAAATTCTACATAATTTTAATAGTCCAATATCATTTTCAGATATGTATTTTGCTAAACTTTTAAGTACTTCAGTAAAACCGTTCTTTCCGTGTATATATATTTTAAACTCTCGCGACATCTCTTCGAAATTCGACAAAATCTAAGACAAACATGCGATTATTTCTTTCGTGAGAACCCCTGACTATCACGCGAAATGACACGAATAACATGCCACGGAGCATACGACGGCAGTTTCGTCGGCAGTTTCATCATTCCTGACATGATGATTCACAAGGAAGCGCAAAAAGGAAGACAAGGAGGAGTCGATGAAGTGGCTGCGGGACGAATGGTCGCGTTTGGAAGACGTGGAGGCAAAGGAGAAAAATGAAGCGGGTGGCGGTGGTGGTGGTGGCGCTAGGCGATCGGAAGTGTGTCAAATTACAGAGGTCCGCGATATTAATGACTCCTAATGACATGCCCCCCTCCTGACAGCAGCGTCCGTACCTGACAGTACCTACCGATACAAGGAAAGAACACAATTTCTCTCCACTAAGCCATTCGCCCGGGCCCGCTCGCGAACCACCAAGGTTGAGGCCCCCGTGCGGCTCACTGTGTCAGGTCGGTGGACCCGATTCACAGAATCGACATTAAAAATGCAATTACTAATTGACGGAGACTAATAGCAATAAGACAAACAACGGCCTAAATGCTATAAAGTAAAACACAGGTCGGTGTCCTTCACCCCATCCCGCTCGCTACCACCGGTCAAATCCTATCGGATCCCGTTCTCGCCTCATACCTCACTTCTATTTACCAATCGTTTCTTTTTCTTTCTTTTTTGGCTCGAACTTGGTCCGCTCTTTTCGTTGTGATACTTCTACGAGGAGCATCATTCGCGAAGGGGCGCGAGCCCTTCTGTTTACGACCGGTTCGGCATTTCCGAGAGGCCGGTCCAACCGCGAATTTTTTGTCAGCTAGCTCTACACCTTTGTTAGTTTCTGTCCATTCGTCCGTTTTATTTTACTTTGAGAGGATAGTTCGATGTGCCATCGACGAGATCGAGGTTTAACCCGTACTATGTTTTTATATTATTATATTTTTATATTTCTTTGATGACAATCGCATACTTCGTTTATCTCAATTACACAATTAATTACACAATTAACACATTATTGAACGTAGATGTCAGTTAGTATTTTGTTGACTGAACGTTACAATCGAACGTTAAACATTCATTCAAAACTGAAACAAGTTCACTGTGTGAGTTGTTCTTTCTAAAGAAATATATATATTAAATCAGACCTGTCCAAAACTTGAAAACTGAACGTTTCCCTCTCTCTGTTATCTCGTTGAGCGAAACGAAAGGAAAACAAAAAGAATAGATGCTAGAGTTCTCTCTATCAAATGATTGCCTGTTCTATCTTTTTTGTTTTCTATTTATCTCACTCAACGAGACAATGGAGAAATGGAAGCGTTTAGCTCTTTAAGTTTTCAACAAGCCTGGTTTAAATCATTGTGCAAGATTGTTAGAGTATAAAATTATTATTCATAATCTTCATATTCTTATTTCAAGACCTTAAAGAGATGTCAATATGATTCTGTTTGAATTGATTTATGATATCTTAACTGTACTTAAAGCGATCTTAAATATAAGAAGAGACTATAAATATCGGGGGTCTTAATGTTTCATTATAAAATTAGTGATTGTGTTTAGTCTTAATTTTTTATCGTGGTTTGTTTTTTTCTGATATTTTGTACATTATAAATGAAATTTTATAAAAAAAAATAGTCGGCCATAGACGTTAATGTTTGCATAAAACGTTCGAACAATAATGTATTAATTGGTCTTAATATACAATATTACAATTGTAATATTTATATAAAATTGATGTTAAGAACAATAAATACATAATATTTCTGTCAAAATTATTTTTAAATATAATAACAGATTAATATTAAAATTATGAAAAAGATGTCGCATAACTACTGATAATTATAACTATTATAAGCATGTTCGCAGGATTGCGTTATTACGCACATCAAATAAGTTTCTTAGTTTTGCAGATGCAGTCGTTTGGCGGCATCCATTACGTTCTGTCATCTCCCTCATTATCGCGCTTTCTGCGAAGAACGATACATGCTATGTCAGATCTCGTGACGCGTGACACCCTTCGAGTTTGTCCCGTCGTTCTCGAAACACACGTTCATGGAATTAACAATTCTCCTTATTAGGTCTGTTATATAAAAGTTTGTTTTGCTAAACACGCAAGAATCTAAAGGACTAAAGGTCGTTTGTTAGATTATAATAGTGTATTTATTATACTATGCTCTAATATTTTCATGTTTACGTAAATGTAAGCTTTATAATAGAACATATATCTAATTATAAAAAATTGTAAACATGAAATAAATAGTTATATATAAATTTTCGGTGCTATGGAATCAGACAAATTACGGAATATATAATATTCCCAATTGGTTTCCTCTTTCAATTTGCTGACAATAGTCACGCAGCTCTAACTGAAACTTTCCCACGATATGATAATATAACGCTAAAAATTTGCACGCGCTCCCCTTTCTGTTATGTTTAGTAGGTGTCGCGTGAGTCAAGTTGCCATTTGCAATTTTAGCACTTCGAATTCGTCTAAGTCGTTCCGCCTCGTCAAAATCGTAAAAGGGTCTCGAAAAGGGACTAAATTTTTCTGAAAATCATCAACGATTCAGTCGAACCGTCCGCAAAGGATTTTTAGATATTTTAGTGATTCTTTTATGATCCTAACGAAAAATCTAATGGATGCACACGGATGGTTCTCTAAAGTTAAAAGGCCGGTTATACGGCACGGAAGAATTCCTCAGGGCAAATGATAAACTGCTGCGTGTAAGCGGCATCTGCCGAACGTAATTGGTTTTACGACATATTTTACGTGGAAAAAAATTAGTTGACGTCTCCGGCATGGAAGATCTTTTGTAAAAAAATCGATTATCTATCTTATTTTATAAATTTTTTATTTTATTGTCATAAATATTACAAATATTAGAGTAAAGTGATACAATTTCAAACATGGTACAATTCTGAATAAAATAAAATTTGAATCCAAAGTTTTTGATAATCTTGTTCTCATTATATAGAAAGCACTGAAATCATCAAATAGGAAAAATGAAACTTAAACTTCAAAAATTGGATTCA